>NC_063193.1:37007710-37057259 GCF_017589495.1 Alosa alosa | reverse complement strand
TTTGAAATCTAGACATGATGAGATGTTCAAGAAAATAGTACTAGCTTAAGGTATACTAGCTCCAGGCGAGTTGACAAGCCGGGAATGAGCCGAACTGTAGCCCTCCCGACGAGGACAGATTGTACAGTACTATCTCCAGGTGAGTTGCTGACAAGCCGTGAACGAGGCCGGGCAGCTGTAGCCCTCTGACGATGTTTGTACTTTGCCCAGGCGGTACAGCAGCCAGCCGAGATGGGACCAGGCTTATCACGTTGGAGCATCCACGTAGGAGAATCCTTCCAAATATAACGCTAGTAGTTTAAACAAGCCAGGAGAGATGGAAAGGTCGGATGCGAAGCGGCGACAAATGCCAGCCCCTCAGCCATCAGGAACTGGGTGGGAAACACTAGAGAGGTAGAAAGGTATACAACTAAACTAAAAGTATTAGTAGTACTATAAGCACTGAATGTTAATATTTTTCATCATTCGACTACATACCATGTCTTAATAGACTTAGAAATGTCTCAATTTGATGTTTGTTTTCAGAATGTGACAATATAATGGAGTGTTCTTTCTTTGTCTGAAAAAGCAAATGAACCCCAGTAATAATAATAATAATAATACATTGTTATACAATATTTGTAAAGAAACCCTTGCTTCGCAGGTTCTCACGTGCCTGGAATTCACACCCATTAACCACTGAGGGCGGAAGGACTCCAAATCAGCTGTGGCTCTCATTTCCACCAGCTGTCTGAGGCTGGAGCTACAGAGGTATTTTCCTTTATAATGAGAAAAAGTTTGGGGGGAAATAAGAACTGACTGTGTTGCTGCTGCTTTGTCTCATTACATACTGGACATCTTCAAATCCAATGAGAGCAATGGTCAGATTGTAAACAAAGGCAAACTTAAAATTAAACATTTTCATGACCTTCATTATAATTAAGCAACAGACCCCATGAGATGGGTATATACTGTAAATGTAGCACAGCTGATAGGTGTTGTTAGGCACGGAGCAAGCAGAGGGAATTACTATTTTTGGTCAACAATTCCTAGCACACCGAAACACCAGACCATGTAAATCTCAGTGGGCATGTAGATCTACTTGAGTTTTAATGTGTCTAATGGTCTAAGGACCATTCTGCAGCAGAACCATTGCCAAATCAAGTTAACATCCACCCACCGGTCATCGAGTTGACTCAAGAACAAAGACAACTTCTCGACAATCTGGATCCTTGTCGCCAGTCTGAAAGCCATGGTGTAGACATTTATCTTGAGACTCTTGAAATATTTGGGATCTAATATGACACAGTGTCTCAAAGAAAATCTGAATAAGTTTCATTTTTAAAATGTATTAGTTCAGAGAGACAGGCTTGTAACACAGCATGTTTTTTTTTTCTTTTTTTAAAACTTCCATACAGATTATACAGTATCTAATCAACATTTTCCTTTGTACAGTCAGTACATATAGTACTATAATAATAATAATAATAATAATAAAGCTTTATTTGTATAGCACCTTTCATACACAGAATGTAGCTCAAAAGTGCTTTACATTTGAAACATGTAACACAATAATAGCCAGTCAGTCATTATCAATCACTTTTTCTTTGCTGTTTATGTTATACTCAGCAACATATCAAAAATATAGAAAATGACGTCATAAGACTGGCAGCCTTAACCCTCTTACCCCTTACTAAGCACATATATGGCAACTGTGGCAAGGAAAACTCCCATATTCCAGGAAGAAACCTTGAGCAGAACCTGACTTAATAGGGGAGCCCATCCGGCTTCTGGCTGGCTCGCCCTCCAATAGTAGCAGATGTAGAATAATCTGAAAAATGTAGTCTACAGGATAAGATGAGTTAACTAAAAGCTTTCCTGTACAGGTATGTTTTCAGATCTTTTAAAAATATTTACTGAACTCGCCTGCTTGATGTACAGAGGCAGGGTGTTCCATAGTTTGGGGGCATAATGGATAAACGCAGCTTCTCCACTTTGTTTGTGGAGCACTTTGGGTAGTGATTAAAAGATTAGAATTGGATGATCTAAGTTTCCTTTGTGGTTGATAAGATATTAAAAAGCTCAGAGATATATGAAGGTGCTATGCCATTCAGAGCTTTGTAAGCAATTAACATAACCCTAAAATCAATTCTATAGGAAATAGGAGCCAGTGCAGTTCAGCCAACACAGGGGTGATGTGTTCTCTTCTTAGTCTTAGTTAAAAGTCTAGCCGCAGAGTTCTGTATAGTGCCAATTTCTTTAGATGTTTTTGGGAAGACCAGTGAAAGTGCATTGCAGTAGTCTAACCCAAGAGTGATAAAGGCGGAATTAGCTTTCTGCATCTTGTTGAGTTAAAAGGCCGCACTTTGGCAATGTTTCTCAAGTGGAAATAGGCTGTCTGAGTAACTTTACTGATATGGGGCTTAAAACTTAACTCTGCATCTAAGATGACACCGAGGCTTGTTACTTTTGGTTTGACCTGGTGTGCCAAGTTCCCCAGATTACTAAGAATAATATCTTTAGTTTTTTATCCAACCAGAAGTACCTCTTGTTTATTATCCATTTAGTTTCAAAAAAAGTTTTTGCTCATCCACTGATTAATGGAGGTTAGGCATGCAGTGAGGGGAGCAAAGGCCATCTGGGTTAGTTTTGGCTCCACAGAAAAGATACAGTTGGGTATCATCTGCATGTAGCTGTGGAAGTTTACATTATGCTGACTTATGACGTTTCCCAATGGGAGCATATATAGAGATAGCAGGGGACCAAGGCAGCCCCTGGGCACACCAAAAAAAGGCAAGTCATGTTTTCAGATACATGATCTCCTGACTGATATAAAAATCTCTGCCAGTAAATGTAGGTTTGAAACCAGTTTAGAGCATTATCAGAGAGACCCACCCACTTTGCAAGGGTGAATTCAGGATGCTATGATCAATGGTGTCAAAATGCCGCATAAATCCAGAAGAATAAGGATTGAGACTTTGTTTGAGTCGGTAGCTAGTCTGAGATCATTGACTATCTTTTACTAGGAGCCGTTTCTGTGCTGTGATTTGATCTAAAAACCTGATTGGAATTTTTCAAGGATACTGTTTTCAGTTGAGGAAGGTATTTAACTGATTGCAAACAACTTTTCAAGCACTTTGCTCAAAAAATCGATAGATTTGATATAGGCCTGTAGTTGCTCAGGATTGGTATGGTCAAGTTTTGACTTTTTAAGTAAAGGTTTCCACAACAGCGGTTTTAAAAAGCAGTTGGAAATATACCTGTTTCTAATGAGGCATTTATTACCTTGAGAAAAAGGGAGCTAAGCCTTCATATACTTTTTTTGGAAATGTAGTAGGGATTGGATCTAAAACACATGTTGAAGAGCCGGTTTTGAGTTATAATTTTACCAAGCTCAGATTGAGTAATAGTGCTAAAGGACCTTTTAATTTTGGGGGCTGTTTTTGGGTGTACTATCAAACATATTACTTGGTGCTACCAATAGCCTCCCTTATAGAAATGACTTTGTTTTTGAAGAAGTCTGCAAATTCTTCGTGATCTTAGAGAGGATGCCTGACTGAGTGTGTCAAAGGTGTTTGATGCAATAGCCTATCAATGGTAGAGAACAACACCCTAGAGTTTCTACTGTTTTCAGCAATTACCTTTTAGAGAAGTGGTTCCTCCTCTCATTCAATAGCTCTATTATAATTTGCAATTTTTCTTTTTAGAATGGCACGGTGAACCTGTAACTTAGTTTTTCTCCATGTTCTCTCAGCTTTCCTACATGATCTTTTTAGATCATGGATATTTTCGTTCATCCAAGGTGTCAGTTTGCTACAGGGCCTTTTTTTTTTAGTCTTTAAGGGTGCCACTCTGTCAAGCAGAGCCTAATTCACGATTAAGAGCCTCTACCATTTGATCAATGGGATGATGTAAAATATCTAAATTTATGGAGTCTATAAGAGCTATGAACTGCTGTTCTGCTCTAATGTCCAAGAGTCGCGATTTGATTGCAATTTCGGATGAATTTTTGGAGTATGTAGTACAATATTAAAAGATACACAATGATGATCAGACATATTTATATCATTTACTGATAAGTTCAGACTTCTATCCCTCTGGAAATGACTAGATCGAGGGTGTTGCCAAGGTTGTGGGTGGGTCCTGTAACATGCTGCTTTTAGCTCTAAACTGTCCAACACATTAAAGAACTTACTGGCTTTAGCATCAGTTGTCTTATTGACATGAATATTGAAGTCGCCATTTACAATTATCCGATCATAGCTAGTGATGATGAGCGACATAAGTTCAGAAAACTGGTCGAGAAAGCCAGTCCATAGTTTAGAGGGCGGTATAAGGTTAATAGAAGTACAACTGGGTCAGCCTTCAGAGTGAGGGCAATATACTCAAAGGAAGCGAATTCGCCAAAGTTGACTCGTGTGCAACTATATTTGTTTGAGAGAATGGAGGCAATTCCACCACCTCGTTTGCCTTGTCTAATTGAGTGGAAGAAATTATAATTTGGGGACAAGTCTCAACAAGAACAGCTTCGCTGTCTGAAGTCAGCCAGGTTTCAACAAGAAACAGAAAATCCAATTTTTTTCACTAATAAAATCATTGATTGCAAAGGTTTTGGTAGTAAGTGCACCTATATTTAGTAAACCCATGTTAGCTGAAAATGCCTCTGGCTTTTTGAGGAATATGCTGAGGTATGGAAAGAATATTTGTTAGGTTTCTAGTTTTAAATTTGTCTTTTCTTTTTACTATACGTTGGGTAGAAATCAACGTTGAATAGAACTATAAGCATAGTCATGCTATTGCATGACACAGCTTGATCTATGGTAGTAGTATTGTATGTTACCCTGCAGAAAACATTCTCAGACCCATCCACATGTATAATGCCATTCGAATCAATACCTGGGGGGCGTGAATCTGTAATATTTTCTGTACTATAACAGTGCAGTTGTTATCACTATGAAGACAAGTGAATTCAACATAAAAAAGGGCCATTATAAAAACGGGAGGCAATGAACCTGCCACAATTCTAAACACTTGCCCTAACAAATCTTGCAACAGTTCTAGACATTTGCATTAACTCGAGTAGACATAGCCTACTATAAAAACACTGACACACTAACACACTTACACTCTCTCTTTCTCACACACACAGTATCTCTGTGATGACTGTTGCCCAGCTCATCATATTAGTGTTTGGAGGTGGACTAGCTGGACTCAGATCTGTGTAATAACAAGGAACACTCAACACACATTGACCTGATTAGGGCCAGTCTGCCTATTAAAAATACCAATAGATAACCTGAAGCCATATAAGGGCACAAGAATTTAGAGAACTGCTTGGCTGTCAAGGTAATATCATCTCAACTGATTGTGAGTGTGTGTGTGTGTGTGTGTGTGAGTGAGAGAGACCCCTCTAATCTGCCCTTATAGATAACAGGCCTAAATAAGGGTTAGGGTTAACCCTAAATAAGGCCAAAGCCAAAATTTGTTACTGCAAGTGCATCCAAAAGGTTTTCTCTGAACTGGTGGTATTCAACAATTGTGAGGGGCACTGTAAGTTGGCCAAAACAAGTGCTCGATTTGAACTGAGTCTCGTCTGTTGTATACTGGAGCTCAAGTGTTTTGGGCAGGATCTCCCATCCGGTCCAGAACTTTACTAGATCTTTGATCTGTTCCCCGGTCTCTGTCAAATAAAAATTGGGGTTATGCCAGGGTTTGTAAATCAAAGTCATTCATTCCGTTTCTTGCAATATAATTGTTGAAAATTTCTCAAATTACTTAAAGGGGTAAAATTTATATGTACCTTCAAGAATAAACTTTTCTAGGAACCCGGAAACAGTAGCTGCACTTTCCATGTCAAAGTCTTCTTCTTCCGCGTTGGGACAAGGCCCTTCGATGATGTTTAGAAGAGTCTGGAACAGAAAGGAATACCTTGTTTTCTGGTACTTTCCTGGTTTCACAGTCATACAAAAACCTCTAGCCATTTTAACCATTAAATGATGTAATATTTTCTATTCTTGTCTTCTATTCTAATTTTTATTTCTATTTCTGATTTTTGGTGAATATTTGAAACATTTAAATGCATACTGTTTCGCTATAATGCCAGATATCAGTAACATTTCACCTGTAGTAGGTAGCAGCCTACCATTGGCAACTACTACAGCAATCAGAATGGGAAAATGTCTTTTCGCTGATTTTTGGTGAATATTTAAGAAAAATATTCAGAAAAAAATGAGTCATGCTTCCATATAAATTGTATTTTCAGGAGACCTTGACCTGTAGTAAGTAGCAGTGAGTGATTGGGAAGTACTACAGCAATCAGAGTGAGGAAAAACTCATTTAATTGATTTTTGGAATATTTTTCAAGAAATAGCCAACGTTTTGCATCCGTAGCCTACTGTCTACCTTCGATCTACCAAAACGCTAATTTGTCGACGGTCCCTTACACAGACCATAGCGACAGAACAGGCAGTGAAGTGCTGTGAAGCTTTATGTCGGTTAGCAATGGCTAGCGATAATAATTTAGTTGTTTTTGCTTGATACTCTGTAATAATGTCAACTTGATTCAACCCTGATCACGCCATTGAGCTGAATTGTGTTGTTGATCTCGATTGAAGGGGAAGTTAAAATCGAATATCAACTGATTGAATAATCGAATAATCAACTTTTACATCTATCTATAAAGCAAGAAGCGTCTGTGTGTCTGTCCTAATGTCTGTGGCACGCATACAGTGGGTCCCCGTTAAGTTTGGACGGGTTCCTTCATGAATCACGCACCCCATTTTCTCAGCAGAAATGGCACAAACTGCAGTTGACACAAACAACCACAAGGTGTGACTTGGGTGCCACTACTATTTTTGATGCGACTGACTTACTGCTTCCATGATGCAGCGGGGGCACGGGAACTTAAATTGATCACGGTAGTTTACACTTGACAAAACATTCTAATATGAAAATGTAGATGCAATTGTTGTAAAATGGTGCAGCTCCTTTAAGAAAGCAACGTGGTGCAGGGATGGAGAGAGAGAAAGAGAGGGGATAGGCCTACAGTATGTGTGTTAGAACTTAGCGCGGGAAAAGTACATGCTGTTGAGACTGGAGCGAGTCATATTCAAAATAATGCAAAAAAAAGCAATTATCCTTATTCATTGCAACCAAAGCATGCCTGCTTGCCGACGCTCAAACGAAAAATATATCAAAGCACCTTTTTTGCTTTTGAATGTAGCACGAAAAAATGTTTAAACAGCTGGACAAATGATTTAGCTAATTGATTATATAACCTGTACACCAGCAATTGTTGAACATTTACCTGTACAAAAGTACATTGACAGTAGCCCAGCCTAACAGCATGTTGTAGGCCTACTGTAGAAATTTCACTTAAATTGCAACCGCAACATGCTTTGCCAACGTTCAAAACGACAAAAAAAAGATAATAAAACAACAAGAGGGTTGAGTCTGAATGACACTGAGTTTTTAGACACTGAGTTTTTGTAGTTAAGAAATATTTTCGTATAAAAAATGGTCATTCTTCAATCTCCTTCACTGACGCCTATGGAAAAAGGCTTAACGCCCCAAAACAACGATCAATGATAATCAAATTTCTCTCTCACATTGCTCCTCATAACCATCTATAAAAAAAGTGTTTTTCTTTTCTTTTTGAGCACATCCGAATCCCAGGACATAACGCGACTGGACCTTATAATAGGCTCGAGATATAATTCCAAAGGGGCAGATAGGGGCCACTGCACTTAAAACTTAAAAAGATGAAGCTTTCCGAACTTTGAAATTGCGATCAGTGACTGGCATCGGGTGAACGAAGCTTTCGAAGTTGAACAGGCTATTAAAAACTATTTATGACCTCCATGTCACAGGAGAGACTGGGCTCTCCCTTCTATGAAAAAAACGTTAGGCTACCTGCAAACTGGCCTATGATTTCATTGCTGAGTTTGGCGGCAAAGCAAGAAAATGTTTTTTTCCTGAGTCAGGATATGGCGAAAGTCAGTGTCATTTATTTGTCCAATGTTAGCCTATAGATACAGACCAGTACATCTTGTCAATAGTTTGAATGTCGTGTGTGTTTCTGCTCATTGACAAATACCGTTCAGCACAATGATTCATGCCCAATTAATTCCCCCTGTTAAAGTGTTCGCCTTTGTTACACTATTTGGTTTCGTGATGTAGCCTATGATAAACACCATATGGCAAAATATGTGACTCAGCTAATGTTATAGGCTATACAATTGAATTTCCGACGGTAGCCTTGGCTATGTGTAAAGTAAGCTATTGCATGATTTCATGCACGTAAGTGAAAAGGGCCTTGCATCTGTTAAGTTCGCACAGGGCCTCGCATCCCCTTGCGACGGCCCTGCAGCTCCTCCTAAGACAGCGAGGAAAAAAGTTAAAATACGCTGATAAACCCGAAAAGTTGACAGGTTTGTTTCGGTCCTGGTGATTATTTGTGAAATTGTGCAAACGACAGCCTTTTCAAGGCATTTCAAGGAAGGAGTCGTAGCATGCAAGCTCCCAAATTGACCCAGTAGCCTAAGGCATCAATAAATTGTTGGGACTGGGGAGGGTCATGCGTTTTTTCTCAATCACTTTGGAGGGTCATAGAAAAAAATTCTTGCTGACGAGGGAGGGTCACGCCTTTTTTGACTAACACTGCCAAAACTCCTCCGTAGCCCCTTAATTAAATAAATAACGAACAGTCCCTAATTGAATAGCCTAGGCCTACACCAGCAATTGTTGAACATTGACCTGTACAGGACATTGACAGTAGCCCAGCCTAACAAGCAAATGTTGCAAAATACATCAAAAGACGCAATTAATCAGAAATAAATAATGTAATCTGCATCGCTTTATTTAACAAACTGCAAGCAACAAGAGCATTGAGTTCGCTGTAAGGCCAAACCCAAGAGCAAAGCCTATCTGTTAAGGCAGTCGATAGGCTATATAACAAGCTGTGTGCCTGGAAAGACGATAGATGACGGCTCTGGTCATCCCATACCCTCCCCACTTCCTGTAGCCTACCATTATGAAGGCCTATAGCCTAAAAACGACTTCGTTGCCGCTTTTGTGACATTAAGCTTTTTCACGTTAAGCCCCCTCCCCATCCCCTTCTTTCACAAGCAGTGGGGAGCTGGGGCACAAAGTAACACTTTTGGTAGACAAAGGAGGGTTCTCCGGCGCTTCTGTCGCTTGGCCACAATCCATTGCAACCAGGCCAGGACAGATATTTTAGAGAGGAGAGACGCCGGTGCAGCTCACCAGCTGTCTTCTTAATTTTCTTTATTCTTTAGTAAAAGGTGCAGAACATTATTAAACTTTGACTAACATTTCAATGTGTCGATGTTTTGACTAATGAACATCGAAACGTTAGTCAAAGTTTAATAATGTTCTGCACCTTTACTAAAGAATAAAGAACATTAAGAAGACATCTGAGCTGCACCGGCGTCTCTTCTTCTCTAACACTTTTTGGCTTTGGCTAAATATTTCTAAAATCATTTGAGTTTCACTAGTCACATGTTTTAACAAGCAACACTTGTTATTGAACTAATAACAGACGGTGTCGAAAATTGACTTTATTTTCCATAATGAGAAATAACATATGCAGAGTCTAACCAAGGTCAATCTTGCCAAAAAGCCCTTAAAACCTGAAAACACATGAGGCAAAAGTGCAAAACATCACAAAACTAACTAAACTAACACGCGCATATTTTTGTATTGCAGTCATTGTAGCCTACAGTTGTTAAAGCGCGTAACAGTCGTTTTACTCCCCGGATGTGCTCATTATAAAGAACGTTTAACGTGTCCCAAAAACAGCTATCAATTAATCACCAAACGTCTTATAAACAAGTATTGCCAGGAGCAACACCTTGCAAAAAATGATAGCAATAGGCCTAGGCCTTTATATGGCTCTGCTCCTGCCTAGATTCGAACTCAGAACTGCCTGAAAGTTGCAGACCTGTTCTGGAAATACGTGCATTAACCCACTCGACCGTCAGACAACGTTATCTGCTTCGAGTAGGCCTATTGGGTAGCCTACTGTAGGACTGTAGCCTACACTGGTTGCTGTGGCACAGTCTTGAGTGACCGAATTCGTTTTTCTTTGTCATATGAATGCTGTCATTTTGTTAACATTACTGTTAAGGAGATGCTGTAGGCAAAATCTATATTTCAACCTCGTTAGTGTAGTAAAAAAAATCAGAACTATTTCACAAGGTTTCTGGGCAGCATATTTATGTTCTGTTAGCAAGCGAACTTCTCATGACTACCGACAAAGTAGCCTACTGCCAGCTGACGAAGCTCTCATTTTAAAACATTACTGAGAGACAGACACTGTACAATCAAGAAATCTTGCCACTGAATCCAAAACTATGTTTAACATTATGTACAAGGCTTAGGCTACAGTGGACTAGCATGTTGCAGGGGCTGCTAAAAACACAGAGAAACGCACTGAAAACTCGGCCAATCACAGCCCTTGCTGTCGAATGCGCCGTCTGGTTCGACCGTGGAACTCCACAGCAGACTATGCTGCCCCCAAGCGGCTGCAGTTGTACTTACATTTCACCATTCACCATGATTGTGAATGAAGTGTCAATTTTTAACTGGGACCCACTGTATCTCGCTGACCGTTTTTGTCAGACTGATTTCAAACTTGGCAGGTGTCTTGCTATGGGCATGAGTAAGTGCAGTGCCAAATTTGACGTTGTTTGAATAAGAAATGCAAAAGATATCATTAAATATATTGGTAAAAGAAGCACACGTTGGCTTTTGCCGCTATTGGAAATACAAATATTGTAATTGGGGGGATTTCAACCAGGTCAGGGATGGGTTTTTGGATACATCTTCCCAACCCAGGCGAAATAATGACCCTGTATATGTTGCAGTGGATGTTTTGTCAGAAGAATTGGGCCTAGTGGATATATGGAGATTGCTCCATCCTCAAGAAAGAGACTATACATTCTTCTCCCATCCACATTCTACTTATTCTAGGATAGATTATTTCCTTGTCTCTCGCTCTTTGGTGAGTCAAACTATTGGGTCCTCCATTGGTAACATAGTTGTAACTGACCATGCCCCTATAGAGTTTGTCTTATCTAGCAGAGAAGGAGTGAAACCTTCACTTAGGTGGCGTCTAAACAACTCATTATTACAAAACAAGGGTTATTGTGAATATATAAGAATAATAATGAATGACTATTGGGTTTGCAATGAAGGTTCTATAGATGATGTTGGAATAACCTGGGATGCTTTTAAGGCTTACGTAAAGTCAAAGTCAAAGTCAAAGTCAAAGTCAGCTTTATTGTCAATTTCTTCACATGTTCCAGACATACAAAGAGATCGAAATTACGTTTCTCACTATCCCACGGTGAAGACAAGACATATTTTACCAATTTAAGTCCACAGACAAAACATAACATTCAAACATTGTAGGAAATTATGCAATCAATAAACAAAAACAAAATTATTTCTAAGTAAATAAGTAAATAAGAGGGGCACATATAATAATGAAAAAATAAGAGCAGCAAAATTTGTTTGAAATTGTGCATAGACAGTCAATAAAATACTAGTGCAAAGTCAGGCCAATAAGAGGCTTGGGTATTATTAACATTTCCGCAATACTTGTTTAAGCTTTATAATATTGTTGTAGAGGGTTATGTGTGGGCAGGCAAAAAGCCAGCTTTCAATCGGTCTAAATTATATGCTGCTAAAGATAGTGGTGGTTTAGCATTGTCTCAGGTGGACTGGTATTATTATGCATTTTCTCTCTCCCAGTTACATAAGATAAATAACTCTCTTGAGCAGAGGCCATCATGGGTTAAAGTCGAAGCGGAGCTTGTGGCTCCTACATCTTTAGAGGCATTTCTCACTCAGACGGGAAGGCCGGTACCCTTTAAAGATCCAGTTTTGGCTTTTGTACAAGAGACTTGGTTGAGATCTCACCAATTAATTAATACCAATCCTTATCTTTCCGCTAAAGCTTCCATTTGGTGGAATAAAAAACTATTAATAGGTAAGAAACCGTTTATGTGGGATGCATGGGTCAGCTCTAGAATTAATCAGCTCGTGGATCTATTTGGTCAAAATGGTATGAAATCATTCATTGAAATCAGACAAGAATTTCATCTTAATCAAAGGGAATTTTGGAAATGTTTACAAGTTAGACACTGTATCAAAGCTAAGTTGCACACTAACCCAGACCCTCCATCTAGTATCCAGGACCTAAGTTGCACACTAACCCAGACCCTCCATCTAGTATCCAGGAACTATTCCTAATAGCTGGCAATAGTAGTAGTAGTGCATCTAAATTTGATGAGATCATCAGAGAGGTGCGATCGCCCAATTTGGAGGGGCTGAGACTATGCTGGGTGGAAGACTTGGGAACTCAGATTCCAGAAAATGGCTGGAAGAAGCTTGTTGCTTCCTGGTACACTTGTTCGCGGGAAACACAGTCGCAGTTTATCCAATATAAATTACTCCACAGAAGTTATTGGACCCCTAGTAAACTCGCCAAACTGAAATTAACAGACAGGGACACCTGTTGGAAATGTCAGAAAGAAGCTGGGCCTTTAGTTCATATACTATATGACTGTGGAAAAAATGATCGCTTGTGGGATGGGATTATTACTGTCTTGAATGGTCTTTTTCAACTTAATCTCTTGAAGTCTCCAGCTTTATGTATCTTGGGTCTGTTACCAGATAACATTAATCTAACTGAAAGACAGAGGCTATGGGTACGACTTGCAACCATAACAGGATGTAGGATAATATTGAGGCATTGGAAGTCATCTGAGTTTTGTAGTTTTAAGGAATGGATTGAGCTAATGACCAAAATGGCTTTATATGAGTGGGTAACTTTCAGCGTCAGGGGGAGAGAAGATATCTTCAATCAGGTCTGGGGCCCCTTTCTGAATTATTTAGAGGATATGTCTGCTTAGATAGATAACTGATACTGGTATTATATTGGATGTAGCTGTTTGATATAATCAGAGGTCTATGTTAATGTAAGTTTGAAGGCACTTTGTTCTTGTTTGTGTTTTTTTTTTGTATATGTGTGTGTGTTGTAAAAAAAAAAAGACAGGGAACTGACTGTATGTTTGTAATTTCCACCGGATGTCTATGCTCTGTATGTTCTGATGCCAAAAACATTAATACAAAAAAGAAGAAGAAGAGAGTTTGGTGTTTCTCACAGAGGGGAGGCGTCATGTTGAGGTCAAAAATATCCAGGCAATACTCAGGTGTGAGGAACCACTGCAGGTTTATTCACGATACCGGGAGCAGGTCACTAGCAACAGCATGTTCCAGTAACACTACTCAAAGTTCTCTAGGGCGAAGCCCCATCTTATACATGTTAATTACATTGGTAATACAAATCACATGAGTACAATGGTCTTTTCCAAAGATCCTCATACATGCAGAAATACAACAATACATATACACTTCTTGGACATAGCATGTGATCCATGCACCATACGCAAGTCATGTGGCTACTCCAAGTAAGTAGATAATTGGTCAATACAATACATATACATCCTTCAGCATTCTCTTGCCATAGTCTAGTTCCTGTCGGATATTCTAATATTACTGCCTCAGGCAGAATACCCTTAACTCGTGACAAAGGGGGTCGCATGACCTTTATTAGAAAATCATGACATGGAGAGAGCAAATGACAGACAAAGCAAAGTTGATGCACAGTATTGAATGTATAGAAAGCATATACAGAATATAAAAAATGTTAGTAATCCAAAATTTCTCCTTCATTTCCCCCCTTTGGAGCTTAAGGCCACAAAGAAATTTTAGTAATCAAAAACAAAATAAAAACTCCAATTTCCCATAACATCGTCCAAAAACATTTCCGGGTCATCATATCAGGGTAAAACTCATTTCACATTTCAATATCATTCTATCAAATCTTTTGTCCAGTTCTATTTATCCAAACAGAATCCATTAATGTTAACATAATATTCAAGGACGAACCACCTAAAAATTGTTCTATCCCTGTCACACCTACTATGTTAAGGCAATCTTTACTAGTACACAGTCGAGATGCAGAGCATGCAGAATCATCAGAAGTCCTGTAGGGAAAAACATGCATTTGAAAAGACTTTTCTTGGCACACCCAGCAGGTCTCATTTGTCCCTGCTACAGTTATTCTAGCTTGGAAAGCCAGTTGACAGGCTTTATTAGTACCACAGATCTCCTCCTCTGGAGAAGTGGGCATAATCAGTAAGAACACACAGAATAACAACACTAGCCCCACTCTACTCCCAGTTACAATACAACAAAAGCTCTATTCTATCTTCAACAGCAGAGCTGGCTTGGGTTTTTTAGGCCCTCCCCAGGTCACTGTCCAGCGATGATGAAATATCTAGCTAAACTGGAAATGAAACAGTGCTAGTTTAATGTATACTGATATCTTGTTTTTACTTTTAATATCCACCACTGATTTGGATGATGGATGGTTGAATCCACTAATTTTAATGGACACTGGTGTACCACACTAATTGATTTCCCTACCCTCAAAGGAATGACTTCACATGTGTACTTAGTAAAATGTGTAACAATCAGAGCATACTTCCCTTCATTTGCAGTCCAATATTTTCTAGTTGTAATGCAGGTTAAAACAGCATGATCTTGCAACACTTCCCTTATCCCTGATGGAACATATATCCAAAGGCCTACTGGCGAAGTTTGCCAAAACCTCCACTGATCAACCTCAAGCATAAAGTCACCAGTGGTGGAGGAAGTACTGAAACTCAGTACTTAAGTAAAAGTACAAATACACAGAGAAATATTTACTTTAGTAAAAGTAAAAGTACCACAATGACAACCCTACTTAAGTAAAAGTAAAAAGTACCTACTTTTAAATGTACTTTAAGTTTAAAAAGTAAAAGTATTTGCATAATGATTTATTCTCTTAATATATATATTCTAAAAGGAAAAATCAGTATGGGCTGTGGCATTTTAATTAAGCTAGTTTTAGGTTATACTCGACTAGATAGTTTTAAGTTAATGCAATTGTGCTTACCATCTGTGGCCCAGTTTACATTCTGACCTACAATTCTAGAGACTGCAATTCTGGTTATCTACTAGGGTGATCTGGTGAGTAATATCATTCAGCAAAACACGAGAGCCTGAAGTTTAACGGGTAGACCAGGGAAACGCCGGGTGGATCGTAATGCCAATTATGCTGATTGAACAGAAAAGTTGCTGAGAAAGGTGTCTTTATGATTAAGTTCAGTTTCACTTGCGCAGACGATAGACATTGAATGAGCGCCACGCTACTCCCACCCAATTGTAGGCTATGCATCTTTATTTAATCACACACAATTAAGGAATATTTCCTAATCTGGAAAATGTTACGTTTTTTCCGGCCACCGGTTCATTAATAGTCTACCATTCATTTGTGCCGCAAATGATCAGACGTGTGACAGAAGCATGGGCATAGCCTGTAACTTCGCTGATCCGCGGATAGCAATCTCATCAGAGAGGAGGCCATAACGCTGCAGATAACAGACAGAGAAAGGCACAGAACACAGTTGCATGTACAGTGTAGCCATGGGTCTGGTGAATATAGCCTACCGAATGCAGATGGCTACAAGCTCACGCCAAAGATCCTTGATTACTAGCTCCTCTTGAACCCTCTCTGCTCACGCTTTGCCTGGTCTAGACTAGAAGCTTATGTTTCTAAGAATGCACGTAGCGCTCCAGAATCTTTGGTAGCAACCCCCCGGTAAAACAAACGTGTTTGTCAGAGAGAGAAAAAAAACTGATCATAAAATGTATCGTAAAAAGGAACGATGGTGTTGTAGAAATGTAGCGGAGTAAAAGTACAGGTAATTGCTGTAAAATGTAACGAAGTAAAAGTCAAAAGTATGCACTATAGATTTTACTTAAGTAAAGTACAAATACGTGGAAAATTTACTTAAGTACAGTAACGAAGTATTTGTACTTCGTTACATTCCACCACTGAAAGTCACAATCCGTTGAGATAATTTTCCGGTTCTTTCACCACTCTGCAGTGTGACAGATGAATCCAAGAGTCTCACTAATTCTCGCAATTCTCACTGCAGTAGGTGTAGACAACAGAACTTGATACGGTCCACGCCACCGTTCTTCATTCCAGCGTTTTCTTCGAAAATCCTAAACAAGCGCCCAAGAGCCTGGTTCCACTGGGTATGTATCCAGAAAACTTTGAGGCAAAGTCAACGCCACCTGTTAAGAAACAAAAGATAGAGCAGCAATCAGTTCTCGCATGTAACCAGACAAGGTACAAAATACATTAGGTTAGGATTAGGTAAACCTGGAATTGGTATGGGACGGGCAGTCAAAATCTCAAATGGGCTTAACCCTTTTGATCTTGATGCACGGCCTCTGAGGTAGAGGAGAGCCAAAGGTAAAGCAGTCAACCAATTCCATCCCATTATTTTAGTCAATTTATCTTTCAACATTCCATTAACATTCTGGCCATTTTGAAAACATATCTACAATTACAAGGCAATATTCACAACCTCTGCATTTTGTTAATTGATCAATTGAATAAAATCCATTATAATATATTCAAACGGGCCTGATGGTGGTGGGTGATGCCCTCCTTGGGTTCTCACTGTGGGTGCGGTGTTATGTTTAACAGGTAATGCACCTATCACAGTAAGCAGCTGCCGCGGTGGTGAATCCTGGTGCAAAATAAAGTTGTTCTATTGTTTTTACCATAGCTGTTGCACTCGCATGATCTAAACCATGAGTAACTTTAGCAACTATATAAAAACATGATTTTGGTAGTACATGCTTGCCTGTTGGAGTATGTAGCCACAAATCATCATTATTCTTTTTAAAATTTTTCCATTTTCATCTTTTTTGATTGTTTTTTTATACATTCTGTAAATTTAGAAACACTAAAATTCAGAATGTCTTACAAACTCAAGTGGTATCTTCCTCTCAATTCCCCCCTTCGCGGCACTTTTAGCAGCCGAGTCAGCCCTCTCATTACCAAGGCTGACCTCATCAGCGCCTCTAATATGCGCTGCACACTTAATTACTGCTACAGCAGAAGGAAGCTGAATTGCCTCTAGCAACAATACAATGAACTCTTTATGTTGTATAGGTTTACCAGTAGCCGTAAGAAAGCCTCTTTCTTTCCATATTGCTCCATGGTCATGAACAATTCCCCAGCAATAACTACTATCAGTGTATATGCAAACAGATTTTCCAGCTGCCAACACACAAGCTCAAAAAAGTCCAATCAACTCAGCAGATTGGGCAGAAAAAGTTGGAGGGAGCGAGTAAGATTCAACCACTTCAAATTGATTCACCACAGCGTAGCCACTTCCTACCTCTCCAGATTCCAAGCGTAATGAGGAACCATCGACATAAAAAATTAAGTCAGGGTTAGTAAGGGGTTCCTCAGATATATCAGGACGAGGTTTAGTACAAATTGTTATGACATCACAACAATCATGGCTTTCGCCATCTTCGGCGGTATGTAATAATGTCGATGGGTTGAGGGTGGTACAACGTACAAGTGTGATGTGCTAAAGTCAATAACACATGTTGGTACGAGAGGAGGTGGGCAGTTGTCAGATGTGATGTCTTTGCTTGTAAAAGCAATGCATGCACGTCATGTGGAACATGAACAGTCAAAGGATGCATTAATACTAGATCCGCACAAGCCATTACTGCATTTGAAGCAGCTGCAACAGACTTCAAACAAGGCACCCAGCCTCTTGCTACCGGATCCAGTCTCTTTGACAGATAGGCTATTGGTCTATACTGTCCACCATGCAACTGAAAAAATACCCCAGACATGTAACCTCCTTTTTCACACACAAACAAATGAAAATCAAGATCATAATTAGGCAATCCCAAAGCTGGAGCTGAAGCTAAAGCTTGTTTCAAAATCACAAAAGCAGTCTCACAGTCGTCAGTCCAAGTTACAATGTCAGTCAAACTCTTACAAGCATTTGCGCATGCTCGGAGAGGTTGTGCCTTCTCCGAGAAGTCTAAAATCCAAGCACGACAATAACCAATCATTCCTAAGAAGCTTAACAATTGCTGCTTTGTCCTGGGTCTCGGACAGCCAGTAATTGCAGTGATGCGTGACGCATCCAGGGCCCTGCAGCCAGGAGTAAGTATATGACCCAAGTACTTAACTTGCTCTTGGCAGAGTTGCAACTTTTCTTTAGAGACTTTAAGTCCCACCCTGGCCAGGTATTTCAGCAATGCCACTGTGTCAATCAGGCATGATTCTTTTGATGGACTTCCTAATAAAACATCAACATAAGAAATAACAGTACTTCCTGCCAGTGGAGTAAATTGTGTCAGACAGGCCACTAATGCCTCATTAAACACTGAAGGTGATTCTGTGTATCCCATAGGCAAACGACTCCAAGTATACCTTTGACCTTTAAAGGTGAAGGCAAACCAAAATTGAGAGGCAGGATGTACTCTTATCGTAAAAAACACATTTTTAATATCAATTACAGAATAAAACTTTGCAGTGGATGGCAGACTAGAGAGAATTGTGCAAGGATTTGGCACAATAGGATGCCTCGGGTGAATAGCGTCGTTAACAAGTCTTAAATCTTGCACAAATCTCCAAGTGCCATCAGACTTCTTAACGGGCAAAATTGGTGTGTTAACTGGGGAGGAACTGCAACGCACAATAGCTCCCCTGTCCAATAAGGATTTGAAGACGGGCTCTATCCCCTGCTCAGCCTCTTTCGACAACGGATATTGGGCTTTCGACGGGTAATGCAATGTTTTTGCGCATATTTTTAATTGTTGAGCAGTAGATAGAGTCCCAAAGTCATAACTATCAGCTGCCCAGAGATTATCTGGAACAGCGGCTAACAGATCTGCTTTCTCTTTTAAAGAGAGAACCCTCCATTCATCGGGTTGGGTTAATGAGGGTGTTAAACATGCAGAGAGCTCTTTCTGCACAGGAGTAACTTTCAAAGAACACCATTGTTGGAAAAAATATGCATCTCGTGATGGTGAATAAAACAAATTTGGGGTATCCCGAACAACTGTCCAATCTTTAGCATTCACACACGCACACACACATTTTCACAAATGGCCCTAAATCAATCCAATTTTCTTGGGCTCTTACCAATGCAACATGTGGATACGAATTTGGGTTTGCAAACAAATATTTCAGACCTGGAGACAGGTCTACTACTACTGCAGAGTAGATTTTAGAGGTCAATATGCCGGCTACATCAATAGTCTCAATACTATTTCCTATCTGGTACCACTCTTTCACATACAGCTGATCTGGAGAGCCTTGAAAACATGCGATTGTACACTGAAATTGCTCAGGGGTTTCTGTCTTTTCTAGAACCGAGATTTGAGATTTTAATGCTAAATGTCTTTACACTCATATCCTATCCATGTGGGGTTCACTCTGACAATACAGATAAATGGGCCCTTCTAGACCTACTCCGTCAGGAGAAAGAAAAAGTGTAAGATTTAATTTACACATTAGATCTCGGCCTAGTAAATTTTCAGGGCAAACACTGCTCAAGAGAAAAGAATGTTCTACTGTCTGATGTTCATATTGAACCACTAAAGGGGTAGAAACTGGTTCTGCCACTGATTGGCCTGAAGCTCCTGTTACATATATAACTCTATTGCTTTTTAATGTTAAAACTTACAACTATCTTTCTTTCCAAGTGTACTAACATCCGCTCCTGTATCAACTAAAAAAGATACGTCATTACCATTCAGAGAAAGAGTTAGCTTAGGTTGTGCGGCAGCATTCAAAGTCAGTTGGGGATAAAGTTCATAAGGTGATACAGAAGTGTTGGGGAGGGGTCCCGGAGTCCCCTGTTCAGAGTCCTCCCTGTCCTATTCAGAATTTCCATTCTGTGTCCAGACCGGACCCTGAGGGCGTCGTTGTGATGATTTATCCCCGTCTTGTTTCCAATCACCCTGCTTCGGACAATATCTCGCTATGTGTTCTACGTCTCCACAATTCCAGCAATCGTTTCTTTCAGTCCACCTAAATCGTGCTCTCCTCCCTCCACAAAGCTTGTTAACTGCTGAAGCCACTCTTCCCAAGAATTCTCTAGCAGTCTGTTGTAAGCTGAAAAATAGCCATTTTAGTCCAATCTTCAGTAGGTGAATACTTGCAGGGGCTTAGGGGCAGGAACAGCCACAGCTGGTTGTGGTGCAGGAGGTGCTGAAGGGAATGGTGGTGGAGATTTACGGACTAAGGGCTGGAGGTCAGGTTCACTCGTCTGCACATAGACTTCAGTTGAAATGTCCATAGCTCCGCACAAACCTTCTCTCTCTCTCTCTCTCTCTGGCCCTGCTCTTTCTGTTCCATAACTCACTTTCTCTTCTCCTCTCTTTCCCACTTATCAAACAAATCATGCTTAAAAGGCTTAGCCTTCCTTTCCATCACAGCCCTACATTCAGTTAACCTTTCCAAACTCAACGTACAAATCATGCTTAAAAGGCCTAGCCTTCCTTTCCATCACAGCCCTACATTCAGTTAACCTTTCCAAACTCAACGTACCATTTAAAGGAAATTTTCCTTCAATCCATCTACTCCACTTATTCAATAAACATTCATCTACACATTCAGGTCCATATTTCTTATACATATCTTTTAAACATCCAGGATTATGTATACCTTTGGGCAATTTAACAGTTTTACTATTACTAGTCCCCATAGCAGTGTCCCTTTAATATATATTTTATTAGCCAAATTACCTCACGCCTAAAACAGAGCAAACTATCAGAGTACAATAGCAATGTTCTCAACCAATCCAATCCCCGTATCAAGCGCTTTAAGCCAATCCTACCGATTGCTTCTCTTAGCAGATCCTTTATCGATTGCTCTTCGGCTGTGCTCACAAGCCAACCTTTCTACCTTCCTACAAGTAGAGCAGATTGCTTCGGTGGCACCCCGGCACACAAGCCAATTCTTAACTACAAAGCGGTAGAAAAAATTGCTTCCCACTCACCACCTAGGTGCCTGTGACCACAATACGGTAATACCGTATCCGAGACACAGGATGACTCCCTTCCGGCAAGGATGGGTTCCGCGGGCGATGTTGCCTTTTTTCCACGGTATTGTCCCAAAATCAAAAATAGATCTCCCGTAAGCGCTTTTCGGGTCCTACGCCTTCCAGGTTTCACCACCGCGTCTCGGAGTTAGGTATCCCACCGCTGTCACCAAAATGAGGTCAAAAATATCCAGGCAATATGTGAGGAACCACTGCAGGTTTATTCAGGATACCGGGAGCAGGTCACTAGCAACAGCATGTTCCAGTAACACTACTCAAAGTTCTCTAGGGCGAAGCCCCATCTTATACATGTTAATTACATTGGTAATACAAATCACATGAGTACAATGGTCTTTTCCAAAGATCCTCATACATGCAGAAATACAACAATACATATACACTTCTTGGACATAGCATGTGATCCATGTGGCTCATGTGGCTACTCCAAGTAAGTAGATAATTGGTCAATACAATACATATACATCCTTCAGCATTCTCTTGCCATAGTCTAGTTCCTGTCGGGATATTCCTAATACTACTGCCTCAGGCAGAATACCCTTAACCCAAAGTTGATGCACAGTATTGAATGTATAGAAAGCATATACAGAATATAAAAAATGTTAGTAATCCAAAATTTCTCCTTCAATGTGTGCAAAGAAAATACGTTCAGCCTAATTTCCGATGTCGTTTTAACATAGCCTAATCTACTTAATCTAACAATTATTTTGTATTCTTACTTAATGACCCATAGTTTTGGCAAGGCTTGTTATTAGCTTTAGGCTGTTATCCTTATTCTGAAAGATATGATTTGCACTGTTATGCAGTCATTGTTTTTTTTTTTTCACAATGACTATGATGGGTCAGGTTGTAAGACATGCCAATGTTTTTAATGATCAGTCAGGCCTACATTTTGTTCACTTTCAGTGCTCCACCATACTTAGTTGAAAAGATATGCATATTTAAGGGTAATTCAAGGATTTTGTATTTAACTAGCAAATGTATTTACATGGAAGGAATTGCCATTAAAAAGGCTGCTGTGTAAAACATTGTATTAGTGAAAAAAGACACATTTGAACTACCTACAGTATCATTATTCAGATTACAGTGCATATGGAAAGTATTCACAGCGCTTCACTTTTTCCACATTTTGTTATGTTTCGGACTTATCTAAACAAACATCAGTGCAGCTCAGTGCCTGGTTGGAAGACCTGACTTCAACTCTGTTTCTGAGCCAGACCAAAACATATAATATATGTTCATTTTGAATGTGATGCCAGCAACATGTCTCAAAAAAGTTAGGACAGGGGCATGTTTACCACTGTCCTGCTTCACCTCAACTTCTGTTTCTGTAACGTCATTTAATGAGATTCTGCTTCTGTAACATCATTTAATGAGATTCTGTAAATGTTGAGGAGCTGAGGAGGCCAGTTGCTGAGACGTCCTGCCTGATATGGGATTTCAGCTGCTCAGAATGAAATGTTGTCCCAGTCCTGCCTGATATAGGATTTCAGCTGCTCAGAAGTCATTTTAGCACCTGGACTCTATTTCTATGGTGCCACACTGTTGTAATATGCACAGAATTCATTTTGTGTTGTTGTCTTGAAATATTCAATATCTTCCCAGAAACACAAATCATCTGGATAGCAGTGCATGTTGCTGATAACCTGTGTATGTAACAGAGTTAAAAATGTAGTGTATTGTTATGATTTTCGCCAAAGTAAAACAGCCTTGTTTAATAGTTGTGAATGGGAGCCACCCTTGGCCATATGGTGTACTGCAGATCTGCTGCGTGTAGTCTTGTGTTGCTTCCCTACCCGATCAGAGTAGCCGTATGCTTTTGATCTGGTTGGTTCACTGTACAAAGCACTCCACCCAGTATATCAGTTTTCTATTGATGTTTAAGTTGATAACTTTGATGTTTCCCATGTGTTATATTATTTTACATACTCTGTAAATATTGTACTGCATTTAGTATGTTTTGATTTATTTTCTCAGTTATGTGCCTCCGTAATGTAAATAGGTTCTAATGAAGTGCTGTAACTTTATGCAGTTAGACTAGTTATGTCCATTCTATATGGGAAGTCATGATTCAGATAATAATATGCATTTTCTATTACTGAAAGAGTAATTAGCAGAGAAGCCGTATGCTTTTGATCTGATGCTGTACATGTGGTACACCGAAGCCTGAAGGCGATGTTTTGATTTATTTCCTCAAAGGAAAATAAAAGAAAGAAAAATTCAACATTTCGCCCCCTGATGCCCCCCTGATGCCCCCCTGATGCTCCTCCGTTACATTTGATGCTCCTCCGTTACACATGGCATGCCCCCTGATGCCCCCCCCTGATGCCCCTCCCGTTACACATGGCAGCACTGTGGCTGCCCCCCTGATGCTCCTCCGTTACACATGGCAGCACTGTGGCTGCCCCCCTGATGCTCCTCCGTTACACATGGCAGCACTGTGGCTGCCCCCTGATGCTCCTCCGTTACACATGGCAGCACTGTGGCTGCCCCCTGATGCTCCTCCGTTACACATGGCAGCACTGTGGCTGATGCTTGACCTCCGTTACACATGGCAGCACTGTGGCTGCCCCCTGATGCTCCTCCGTTACACATGGCAGCACTGTGGCTGCCCCCTGATGGCAGCACTGTGGCTGCCCCTGATGCTTGACCTCCGTTACACATGGCAGCACTGTGGCTGCCCCCCTGATGCTTGACCTCCGTTACACATGGTAGCACTGTGGCTGCCCCCCTGATGCTTGACAACCGTTACATGTACATCATTCAGAATTCACGTTGCCTTGACAGATGTGCAAGATGCCCATGCCATGATGCCATGAACTTTTTGGAGATGCGTTGCTTGTTTTGCATCACATTTTTTAACTTAGTATGTGATATTAATATGTGTCTATGCCCTTTTTGCGCTATACTGTTAATGGGTCTGATATCTTTTTTTTTTTTTTTTTTTTTGGCCTTTTTATGCCTTTAATGATAGTGACAGTGGAGAGTGACAGGAAGCGAATGGGAGAGAGAGCAGGGGTGGGATCCGGAAAGGACCACGGGGCAGGAATCAAACCCGGGTCGCCGGCGTGCGGTGCAGGTGCCCCAGCCAGTTGCGCCACAGCTGGCGCCTGGGTCTGATATCTAAACTGTGTGATGGTGTATTCCAATGAGGTAGATTATAGCGTTATAAGCTAATCATGGAGCGGTGTTAGTGTATTGGTTAAGGAGCTGGGCTAGCATGCATGGTGTTGTCATAGTGTAGTGTAGTGGTTAAGGAGCTGAACTAGCATGCAGTAGCCTGAAAAGTTGTAGGTTCAATTTCCGGCTTCCACCATTGTGCCCGTGAGCAAGGCAATTAACCCTGACTTGCTCTGGGGACAATGGCCCTTGCAATTTAAATGGCATAGGCTTTGGATAAAAGTCCCTGCTAAATTAATAAATGTAATTGTAAAATTACAAAAATGGAAAATGTAATTATTCCATACATCTTTAACTCATTGAATGCCAAGCTGTTTTCGGGAGCTTTGTCCTAGAGTGCCAGCAATCTAGACCATTGTTGATGATTTTTGTACAGCCACAGCATATTCTGTGTTATAGCTATGAACACATACAATAGCTTCGATTAAAAGGTGAGACTTTAAGCTCTTGGTGGGTGCAAACCGTGTATTTCTACACGCCTCTGTTCCTGAGAAATCCCAAGCTAAACAGTGGCTAGTTTTCATCAAAATCGCTGTTTTTTTCTAGAAATGAAGATATAACGCCTTTCATGAAATATGAAGTGTTGCCTGTTACTTACTTGTGTAAACCTTCCGGGAGGTAGATAAAATGTCCAGATAAAATGTCCAGATAAAATGTCCAGATAAAATGTCCAGATAAAATGTCCAGATAAAATGTCCAGATAAAATGTCCAGATAAAATGTCCAGATAAAATGTCCAGATAAAATGTCCAGATAAAATGTCCAGATAAAATGTCCAGATAAAATGTCCAGATAAAATGTCCAGATAAAATGTCCAGATAAAATGTCCAGATAAAATGTCCAGATAAAATGTCCAGATAAAATGTCCAGATAAAATGTCCAGATAAAATGTCCAGATAAAATGTCCAGATAAAATGTCCAGATAAAATGTCCAGATAAAATGTCCAGATAAAATGTCCAGATAAAATGTCCAGATAAAATGTCCAGATAAAATGTCCAGATAAAATGTCCAGATAAAATGTCCAGATAAAATGTCCAGATAAAATGTCCAGATAAAATGTCCAGATAAAATGTCCAGATAAAATGTCCAGATAAAATGTCCAGATAAAATGTCCAGATAAGATAAAAGTCCCTGCTAAATTAATAAATGTAATTGTAAAATTACAAAAATGGAAAATGTAATTATTCCATACATCTTTAACTCATTGAATGCCAAGCTGTTTTCGGGAGCTTTGTCCTAGAGTGCCAGCAATCTAGACCATTGTTGATGATTTTTGTACAGCCACAGCATATTCTGTGTTATAGCTATGAACACATACAATAGCTCGATTAAAGGTGAGACTTTAAGCTCTTGGTGGGTGCAAACCGTGTATTTCTACACCTCTGTTCCTGAAAATCCCAAGCTAAACAGTGGCTAGTTTTCATCAAAATCGCTGTTTTTTTCTAGAAATGAAGATATAACGTCTTTCATGAAATATGAAGTGTTGCCTGTTACTTACTTGTGTAAACCTTCCGGGAGGTGATCAACAAGACCTTGCGAGACTGCCACCTAGGGATAGACCCACGAAAATGGCCTGGTTTTGACCTGACGTGAATGCGTCACTGATTCGACCCAAAGCGGCAACGCGAGTTATGATAAAATGTCCAGATAAAATGTCCAGATTGTGCGTTTTCATGAGTTTCACGATCATCATATATTTCATTTCCATTCATCACAGAGTTCCCAAAATCACATATAAGGTGTGCTAGAGTGTCTAGTTTCGTAATTTAAAAAAAAGCTAAAAACTTAATATTACGTTTTTGGCACTCAACGCATGGGAAGGAAAAACTTAATATTACGTTTTTGGCACTCAATGAGTTAATGAGGTGTAATTATAAAAACAAATACTTCAGTCAGATTTGTTTCTGATAGTTCTACTGATAATATGTTTTAGAGATTTGAGCTATATCAATATTATAAAATGTTGATTTTGATGTTGTAAAATGTTAATAACATCAGGTAAGGAAAACTTATGGAAGAAGATTGACACTAGAGGGCAGTATAGCATTTTCAACAAACAGCACATTGCCACCAGAGGACTCGATACTGACCCAACCTCAACACTGACCCAACCTCAACACTGACCCTGTCCACCAGAGTACTCAATACAACCTCAACACTGACCCTGTCCACCAGAGGACTCAATACTGACCCAACCTCAACACTGACCCAACCTCAACACTGATCCTGTCCACCATTGAGAGACCACTATGTTATCTTACTGGAATCAAATTGTGCAGTTGGGTTCAGATGGAAACCGTGCTATCTCTGATGCATATAGTACAACATGTTATTTTCCGTTTGTTTGGAAAATGAGATGCTATCTGACGTACAACATACATGTCCATTTCAACATTATAGAATTAGTAATCATGCATGGCTTAACACCATTTGAAACAATGGGATTCTACTGTAGAAATGGAAGAGTTGTCAAAATTACACATTACAGTTCCTCATGCACATAGCCTTGTTTTCACATGCCCTCTAAACAATCAATAAAGTCAAACAAACTCAAAGTATCAACATTAGGCTACTGAGATAGATTGTTATGTTAGATATAGAAGCAAACACACACACACACAACTTCGCCTTTATAGGCTACATAGTTTTCACTCAATATTTGAACCGCCCTCACTAATCAACCGGTTAACAGTCTTCAGTGGCCTTTTATGGCCTGTGCTCCACCATGCAGGCTACAGGTGTGTGAGAAAGTCAGCTTTGCATTGTGCTTGTTGCAAGCATCTCAGTTTCACCGCATCTATCATTTAGGCTATTTATTAAATCCCCCTTAAAAACCTTGAGGAAGTGGGATTATTTATGACACAGAAGAATGATTGAGTTGGGTCGGGAAAAGTGTTGTGGAGGAGACGGCCCTCATCACATTCACGCTAACTACAGCCAGTCAAACGTATGAGGCAGGCAGAGTATTGCATATTTAGTGGACCACAACACAGATGAAAAAAAAAATGCGAATAGCCTATTGCAACGGCTAGAGAGTGGTTGATAGTGTAGATTTGTACTACGTCTTGCAGGACTAAACAACGTGGGATTTGATTTTTCCACCACGGTCCGACTGGAATCTTGCTGCATCGGCTCCATTTCCCTTTACAGAGGGAAGGAGGACGGGGGAGCAACAGCGTCGTTCTTGGAGATGCTTATTGCGCACAGACAGATCGACGGGGTACAGCAGGTGATGGCAAGCCAACACCATCAGCTAACGTTGATTTTAGGCTTATGAATTGGAACGAAAGCATTTTTACATTTGCTGTCTGTTATCTTCGCCTTGGAGTAGCATTCAACCTAGCGTCTGTAACATTGGCTGTTTTCTTCGATCGATGATCAAACATCACCGGAGACCCTGACTGAAAGGCAGCCTCGAGGTGGATTTTCGCAGGTGATCTTAACCTGGGCGCATATTTGTGAGCAATCCTCCCCCTCCCGTCACTGTTAGAAAAGGTCATTGTTGTCTCATTGCCTGTTCTGTCACGGAGCCGTCTGAACGGGGGCAGCGTTAGACTGGAATGTCCGGCTTCCTCCGTGGGGATGGCTTCGCATCACCATATTTCGGCGAATTCTGATTCGGACAACGAACAACGGAATTGCTGGGATTCACGCAAGACCATACGGAAGGATGGCTCGTTCGTGGAAACGTCCTGCGTGGACGGGCTGATTGCGTGTTTGGTCCACTTATGGAAAATATGAAGAACGCGTGGGGAAGAAACAGAGGCTGGATTCACACGGGATGGCAGAGACGGCTGACGTGAAGGGATCATCAAGTAATCTATTGTAAGTCTCTGTCATGATCTAATGATATATAATTGTTTGTTTTCAAACTGGAGAGTGAGATGCATGTGCGCTTAGCATCACACACACACACACACACACATACGCGGCCATATCAGCACTTCAGTACAAGGCTTGAATGGGGGTAGAACAATGATCGGTGTCTCTGGTCCGGACTGTTGCTGGATGTCATTCCAGGTAGCGACTTGGACTTCCCTGTATCAGGTCAAACACTCGCACGCGCGCACACAAACACACACACACAATCTAATGGGCGTTATCATGATGTGGGAAATTAGAACAACTGTTTTACTATCAGTAGCGCCTGTAACCTAGTGTAATGCAAGCCGTTTATGCGTGTGTTGACCCGACACGGACATAATGCATTGAAATACTGACGTAGGCTATTGGGCTACACGGAATCCCACAGCCAAATCAAATTTGGTTCATCACCGTCGTCCATGTCTAGGCGCACTTTAATTTCAGGATAATTTTACGGTAGACGCATGAGGATGGCTTGTTGTGTCCCGTCCGAGCCACCGAAGACTGGCGGGCTTCCCGCTTGGCTGTGAGCTCTGCGTGAAATCACCAGAAATCTGTGCTATCTTATCGACATCACGTGCGCGGGCTGTGTGCTCGTGAGACTGCACACGCGGGCACCTGCTGTCTTTTAGAAATATAGGTTACTACTGTTGCCCTGATCTCGTTCTCACGTCCCGTTACACGCATCAGCGACTGTAGCCTGAGAGGTGCTTTCTTTGTAACAGGTGGACAGCAACACACTCTTGGTCTGGGGATTGGGGAACAACATGGGGAATCAGCCACTCGTGGTTTTACTGAACTGCTAATGAGTAAATGAGTGAGATTAGTGTGCTTGTTTTGTCCCTCTGATATAATCAGATACATCTTCATTTCACTCTCTCTCTCTCTCTCTCTCTCTCCTTTCCCTGCCAGATAACCCACTAGGCTCAGGACACACAACGTGAACACTGACCAGAGGAGCCACTGGACACACAGCAGGGCACAGCACACAGAACAGGGGTTGAACACTCTAGAACACTCTAGAACAGGCCAATTCCGCAACCTCTCCTGATGGAACCCCTGAGGTGATGGTACATGGTGACCAGCCCATATGTGTTCATGAGGTGGACTTGGTTGGTAAACTGACCCCTTATGTGTCCACGAGGACTTGGTTGGTAAAGTGACCCCGTGTCTCTTTGGAGCAAGCGAGACAGACAGCGTAATTCGGTGTCATCCCCTCAATCCTTCAAACCATCCAGGAAGTTTGTGCAGAGCAAACATTACTGACTGCTTTCTCTCTCTGCCTGTCTGTCTCTCTCTCTTTCTGTCTCTCTCTCACACACACACACACACACACGCACACAAGGAAGGGTAGTAGCAGTATCTGCATAGATGAAGGAACAGTCAATTCATCAAGGAAGCGTTCAGTAATCTATTGGAATTAAGTGGGAGATAAGAGCTCTCTTGCTTGTTTTAAAACAAGACAGGTGGTGTTTATGTCTCCAACCCCAGTTCACCTGAGGACAGGTGGTGTTTACTTCTCCAACCCCAGTTCACCTGAGGACAGGTGGTGTTTACGTCTCCAACCCCAGTTCACCTGAGGACAGGTGGTGTTTACGTCTCCAACCCCAGTTCACCTGAGGACAGGTGGTGTTTACGTCTCCAACCCCAGTTCACCTGAGGATTGATTCCTCCCTTTCCCCAACAGACTCGTTAGTGCCAGAGCCTGCTGAGGACCCGTAGGCTACGCACCCCTCTACGGTGACAGGACCCGTAGGCTACGCACCCCTCTACGGTGACAGGACCCGTAGGCTACGCACCCCTCTCGGTGACAGGACCCGTGGGCTACGCACCCCTCTATGGTAACAGGACCCGTAGGCTACGCACCCCTCTACGGTAACAGGACCCGTAGGCTACGCACCCCTCTAGGGGTAACAGGACCCGTAGGCTACGCACCCCTCTAGAGTAACAGGACCCGTAGGCTACGCACCCCTCTAGGGGCAACAGCTGGTCCCGTAGGCTACACACCCCTCTAGGGTAACAGGACCCGTAGGCTACGCACCCCTCTAGGGGTAACAGGACCCGTAGGCTACGCACCCCTCTAGGGTAACAGGACCCGTGAGCTCACGCACCCCTCTCACGGTAACAGGACCCGTGGGCTCGCACCCCTCTAGGGGTAACAGGACCCGTGGGCTCACGCACCCCTCTAGGGGCAACAGCTGGTCCCATGGGGCTCACGCACCTCTGGGGTAACAGGACCGTGGGCTCGCGCACCCCTCTAGGGGGTAACAACTGGTCCCATGGGGCTCATGCACCCCTCTAGGGTAACAGGACCCGTAGGCTACGCACCCCTCTAGGGGTAACAACTGGTCCCATAGGGCTATGCACCCCTCTAGGGTAACAGGAACCGTAGGCTACGCACCCCTCTAGGGGTAACAACTGGTCCCATAGGGCTACGCACCCCTCTTGGGTAACAGGACCCGTAGGCTACGCACCCCTCTGAGAGTAACAGCTGGTCCCGTGAAGCCTGGCGAGGGCCGTGGCTCTGTAGGGGGGGGTGAGCTGAGCTGAGCTGGGTGAGCTGAGCTGAGCTGGGTGGAGCTGAGCTGAGCTGGGTGAGCCCTGGTGAGGTGCCCGGCGGTGGGCATGTCTCGTGCGGGGCCCGGGGCGCTGGTGGGGGGTGCGGGGGGGTACGGGGGGCAGGGCACGGCCCGCGTGGTGGTGTGGGAGTGGAGGAACGAGCACGGGCGCTGGAGACCCTACAGTGCCGCCACGTGCCACCACATCGAGAACGTTCTCAAGGAGAACCCGCGCGGAACTGTGCTGCTCGGACACGTGGAACCGCAGCTGGCGCCCTACGCCATCGACCTGCAGAACATGCATCAGTTCCGCCAGGACACCGGTTAGTGTGTGACGCACACACACACACACACACACACACACACACACTTACACTAACCCTACGTCATCGACCTGCAGACCATGCATCAGTTCCGCCAGGACACCGGTTAGTGTGTGACGCACACACACACACACACACACACACACACCTACATACCCAATCACATGCACACACACACACACACACACATCCAATCACATGCACACACACACACACGTACCCAATCACATGCACACACACACACATCGTACCCAATCACATGCACGCACACATACACACACGCACACACACACACCTATGTACCCAATCACACACACACATACACACACACATACACACACACACACACCTATGTACCCAATCACATGCATGCACACACACACACACACACACACACACACACACACACCCCTACGTACCCAATCACATGCACACACACAGTAGTACAGATACATAAAGTCATACAAATCTACAGACATTATTGTCCCCCCTATCCCACCCCATCTAGAGCTAAAACTAGACCCCCCCCCCTCATTAACACACAGTAATTTAGCACATCAAAGTGGGAGCAAGTCTGCTTTGTTAACAACCAATGTTTTGCTAAGCGTGAGAATGAGTTTAATTCATGCATGACAATAGCTCTGTAGGGAGAGTATTCCACTGACTTATAGCCACAAAGGAGAATGATGTTGAATGATGATCCCAAATGCAGTTTTGACCTGTAGATGACAGAGATGGGAGTAAGTCACACATGTGCAAGTCACAAGCAAGTCTGGCAGTTTAGTTGCTGTAAGTCACACATGTGCAAGTCACAAGCAAGTCTGGCAGTTTAGTTGCTGACTGTTGTTACTACTAGGCTGTAACGTATGGGACAGGGACGGACGTGTTTAAGAGGGAGGGAGAAAGAGCTTACTTTGGTTGCATTGCCTTAAATTGCCAATGTTTTTGCTAATATATCAAGATTATATTTAGACAAGAAAATGTTTCACTTTGTCATTTCACACAATTGAACCTAATATCCTGTTAACTAAAAAGCATAATCGATTCACAGCCAACTCTCAACATGCCTCAACACGCCTTGACGTTAGGTTTCTAACACGACTAACTTCTGGCGGATGAAAATCGGTTATGTTGCTAATTTGCGCACTGCAGACTTTGCAGACTGCTATTCGTTTCTTCGAGTTGTCAGATACATAATCTGTGACTGTGTAGCCAAACTTTATTATGTTTTGGTATAAAAGTAGTGCCTGTCTCATTTGATCTGACACTTGCTGCTGGTCTGTCACATCACTTGGTAGCAATGTCAGGTTTGCTCACCTGATGCGTGCAACAGCAGCTAAGCAGATTTTCTAAAATTGTGAAGTTAACTCCTTAATATCTATTAATAAAAGTAAAAAGTCAAGTCATTTCAAGTCATTTGACTCAAGTCTAAGTAAAGTCTTATACATGTCGATCAAGCAAGTCTAAAGTCAAGTCTTTTATACATGTCGATCAAGCAAGTCATAAAAATTGGGACTCATCATGTGACTCGAGTCCCCCATGTCTGCTAGATGCAGTCTAGATGAAATTATCATTTTCTTTACAGCAATGCTTTTCCAGACTGCTCCTCATTCTCACATCCAGTAGATTGGACATTTAAACAGGAAAATGTGCTTTTGATAAGAGTGAAGGTTTTATGCTAATATATTTTTTGTAATACCCTCCAGTGTTTCCCATACATTGACTAATTTGTGGCGGCCCACCACAATATCAAAACTGACCACCACGCAATGATTTTCCATGCTATACTATTGAGATGGGATGAAGTCTTGTAAAATAGAATACTGTTAGAACACTGTTGGGTTGTCAAGGTTAGCACACTATAACGTTACCGCGACTTGTCAATATCGACTTCTCGTGGAAGGCAAGCATAACTATAGGCTATTTTATTGACTCCGACAAAGAACCCCCCCCCCCCTCACCTACCACCACAAATAGAATGCAATTCTGTGGGAAACACTGCCCTCTTTATAAATAATATCAGGGAAGTTTGTGTACGCAGCCTATCTTTAAGCATATTCATGTGTAGTATACTTGCATAAAGAGTGAAGACACACACACACACACACACACACACACACACACACGGATGATGAATGAGATGATATTTGTGGTAGTTAGGGTCACTTTTCACATATGACCTTGCTGAAGGTCACTGCTGTCTGATTGGTTTAGCTGAGATGACTGAGGGCACTGCTGTTTGATTGGTTGAGCTGAGATGACTGTGAGGGCTCTGCTGTTTGATTGGTTGAGCTGAGATGACTGAGGGCACTGCTGTTTGATTGGTTGAGGTGAGATGACTGTGAGGGCTCTGCTGTTTGATTGGTTGAGGTGAGATGACTGTAAGGGCTCTCCTTCCCAGATGATCCTGAAAAGAATTCCACACACGTTTTTCACACCATGGTAATCAACTGTGGAAATTAAGATAATTAAAATCAAAACGGTAATTGTTATCATCGAAAATTTTAGATTCTCTGCCCGAGCCGAACTTGACCCTTGGGCGGGGCGGTCCAATATTTCCAGCTACTATCCTCAGACCGGGCCAGGCAAGCATTTGTGCGTGTGTTTTTTTTTTTTTATCATTAGCCTACTTGGGTGGGGAGCTAAAGCTATGCCATAGTCAGAAATATTATACATTTAGCCAAGTAGGCCTAAATAACAAATGTGTACAAAGTTATACAAGTTAGGCTACAAAGTTCCAAAATGTCATTTGTAATGTCATCTGTGCAACCGCGTGTCATGCGCCCAGCTTCTCCCACTTCATACGCATAACACACGGGCCTGCTGTGCTGTATTGTGTAGCTCACTGCTGTGCTGTATTATGTAACTCACCACGGGCCTGCTGTGCTGTATTGTGTAGCTCCGCGATCCCACCGGGCCTGCTGTGCTGTATTGTGCAGCTCACTGCTGTGCCTGCTGTGCTGTATTGTGTAGCTCACTGCTGTGCTGTATTGTGTAGCTGCTGTGCTGTATTGTGGAGCTTAAGCTGTATTGTGGACACGGGCCTGCTGTGCTGTATTGTGTAGCTCACTGCTGTGCTGTATTGTGTAGCTCAGCTCACGGGCTGTGCTGTATTGTGTAGCTCAGTGCTGTGCTGTATTGTGTAGCCTGCTGTGCTGTATTGTGTAGCTCAGTGCTGTGCTGTATTGTGGAGCTCACTGCTGTGCTGTATTGTGGAGCTCACTGCTGTGCTGTATTGTGTAGCTCACTGCTGTGCTGTATTGTGTAGCCTGCTGTGCTGTATTGTGTAGCCTGCTGTGCTGTATTGTGTAGCTCACTGCTGTGTATTGTGTGACTCAGTGCTGTGCTGTATTGTGTAGCCTGCTGTGCTGTATTGTGTATTGATCACTGCTGTGCTGTATTGTGGAGCTCACTGCTGTGCTGTATCGTGGAGCTGAGCTCACTGCTGTGCTGTATTGTGGAGCCTGCTGTGCTGTATCGTGGAGCTTAAGTGCAACGTAGAGCATGAAGATGTAAAGAAAAAAATAAAAACAGGAGAAATAACTTTTTGGAGTTTGGAGTCAGAGGTACTGTATGCATTTTTCAGGTATGGCACATGGCGTGCATTAAGTGTGTGCCGCGATGCAGCATCTATGACAACAAAAAAAATTAGGACTTTGAGATGAACAGACACATGAAGCAGGCTTCTCCAAGCATACCCCTGAGAGTGAGGCAAGCCCTCACAGAGAAATGTGTTGAGTTTTGCTGCAGGGACATAATTTTATGTTGTAAGTGGCTTACGTTTCTTCATTCGGATTCATTTGCAAAAGGTGCTTTATTGGCATGGCATATATCTTCTCCCAATAGGTACCTTATTTTATTTGGGTTTGGTAGGTCATAAATATAAGGATGTTTTTCTTTCATTTTTGGGAAGTATTTATTGCGAATTGATTTGACTTTTGTGTTAAAAAGTGTAATTCAGTCATCATCTCTGCACTGCTGGCATAGACGCTCGTCTTTTGGAAGCCATGTCTATTTGTGTCTTCCTGTTTCTATGGCTAAAAGCGGTTATTCACTGAGTCTGTATTTTGGCTGTCTTCCTGTTTCTATGGCTAGCGGTGTTCACTGGAGTCTGTATTTTGTGTCTTCCCTGTTTTCTATGGCTAAGCGGTGTTCACTGAGTCTGTATTTTGTGTCTTCCTGTTTCTATGGCTAAGCGGTGTTCACTGAGTCTGTATTTTGTGTCTTCCTGTTTCTATGGCTAAGCGGTGTTCACTGAGTCTGTATTTTGTGTCTTCCTGTTTCTATGGCTAAGCGGTGTTCACTGAGTCTGTATTTTGTGTCTTCCTGTTTCTATGGCTAAGCGGTGTTCACTGGTCTGTATTTTTTGTGTCTTCCTGTTTTCTATGGCTAAGCGGTGTGTTCACTGAGTCTGTATTTTGTGTCCTCCCTGTTTCTATGGCTAGCGGTGTTCACTGGAGTCTGTATTTTGTGTCCTCCTGTTTCTATGGCTAAAAGCGGTATTCACTGGAGTCTGTATTTTTGTGTCTTCCTGTTTCTATGGCTAAGCGGTGTTCACTGAGTCTGTATTTTGTGTCTTCCTGTTTCTATGGCTAAGCGGTGTTCACTGAGTCTGTATTTTGTGTCCTCCTGTTTCTATGGCTAAGCGGTATTCACTGAGTCTGTATTTTGTGTCTTCCTGTTTCTATGGCTAAGCGGTGTTCACTGTGTCTTCCTGTTTCTATGGCTAAGCGGTGTTCACTGAGTCTGTATTTTGTGTCTTCCTGTTTCTATGGCTAAGCGGTGTTCACTGAGTCTGTATTTTGTGCTTCACAAATTTGTCTCTTTTATTTTTGTTAGGTAATGTGCAAGCATTTCCTGTTTAGGGTCAGATAGCATTGCGTTTTGCTCTGGGATTGTGTTTTTAGATTGGCAATATTCATCATAAATGTCTTTTATGTTTTGGGGGATTTGGTTAATCAGAACATTTGGTGGAAGTGGCCTGGTCTTGGGCCTTTAGAGTGTTGGATGTGTGTGTGTGTGCCTCTGTGTGTGTGTGTGTGTGTGTGTGGTTCTACATGACTGTAACTGTGTGTGTGTGTGTGTGTGTGCCTCTCTCTGTGTGTGTGTGTGTGTGTGTGTGTGTGTGTGTGTGTGTGTGTGTGTGTATGTGTGTGTATGTGTGTGTGTACACCCAGAGAAGGTGAAATGGGAGAATCAAACCACATCTGAAACAGCCACAAACAGCCCACTGGGAAGAGAAGATTGATTCACACTGGACAGGAGCCAGGAATATCCCAGCACACACACACACACACACACACACACACACACACACACACACACATACATACATACATCAAACACACATACACACACACACACACAGTTACATGCACATGCACGCACACACACATGCATGCTCACACACAAATGCACACTTGCACACACACTCAAAGAGACATGAAAAACACAAATACATATCAGCAGTCACATGCACACACATCCACTTTTGCACAGAGGAAACAGAAAGGCATATTTAGGTGGCCATGACCATGTTTAGCTTCATTTGAGCATGTGTGTTTGTGTATTGTGTGTGTCTGTGTGCTTAGGAGCGTGTGTGTGTGTGTGTGTGAGTGTGTGAGTGTGTGTGTGTCTGTGTGTTTAGAAAGGCATATTTAGGTGATCATGACCATGTTTAGCTTCATTTGAGCATGTGTGTTTGTGTATTGTGTGTGTCTGTGTGCTTAGGAGCGTGTGTGTGTGTGTGTGAGTGTGTGTGTGTCTATGTGTTTAGAAAGGCATATTTAGGTGATCATGACCATGTTTAGCTTCATTTGAGCATGTGTGTTTGTGTATTGTGTGTGTGTCTGTGTGCTTAGGAGCGCGTGTGTGTGTGAGTGTGTGTGTGTGTCTATGTGTTTAGAAAGGCATATTTAGGTGATCATGACCATGTTTAGCTTCATTTGAGCATGTGTGTTTGTGTATTGTGTGTGTGTGTGTGCTTAGGAGCGCGTGTGTGTGTGTGAGTGTGTGTGTGTGTCTATGTGTTTAGAAAGGCATATTTAGGTGATCATGACCATGTTTAGCTTCATTTGAGCATGTGTGTTTGTGTATTGTGTGTGTCTGTGTGCTTAGGAGCGCGTGTGTGTGTGAGTGTGTGTGTGTGTCTATGTGTTTAGAAAGGCATATTTAGGTGATCATGACCATGTTTAGCTTCATTTGAGCATGTGTGTTTATGTATTGTGTGTGTCTGTGTGCTTAGGAGTGTGTGTGTGTGAGTGTGTGTGTGTGTCTATGTGTTTAGAAAGGCATATTTAGGTGATCATGACCATGTTTAGCTTCATTTGAGCTGAGTTGGAGAAAAACAATGTAGCTCTGGCTGTCTGAAATAACAGACATGTTCCTGTATATGTATGTGTATGTATAACAGATGTTCTACACATTCATATATGAATACAGTGTTTATGGATGCATGATCTTACGATGTCTGTGTGCTTAGGAGAGCATGTGTGTGTGTGTGAGAGTATGTGTGTGTCTGTGTGTTTAGGAGCGCATGTGTGTGTGTCTGTGTGTTTAGGAGCGCATGTGTGTTTGTGTATTGTGTGTCTGTGTGTTTAGGAGCGCATGTGTGTGTGTGTCTGTGTGTGTAGGAGCGCATGTGTGTTTGTGTATTGTGTGTCTGTGTGTTTAGGAGCGCATGTGTGTGTGTGTGTGTGTGAGAGTGTGTTTAGGAGTGCATATGTGTTTGTGTATTGTCTGTGTATGTGAATTATGTTGTTTTGTGTGTGAAAAAGTGAGTGTCCTGGGAGATAACATCACCATGGACATGGTTACCATGGACACCATGTGCTCTTGTTTCCACGGTAGTTGTTTTGGTTGCAGCAGGGGGGTGAAGCCAATCGAACAACAGGTCTTCTCTGACCACACACACACACACACACACACACACACACACACACACACACAATGGACACAGCTCTTCGATCGATTCGATTTCATTTTCGATTTTAAAGTCACGATTCATTTTGATTTTCGATCTTTTTTTTAATTGCTATTAATGCATTACTTATGTTGGTTACTTTTGATCTTTTCCTGTTTCAGGGGCTTTTATGTTAGTGTTCATTGAATATGCACTTGTGCATTTAATGCCAATAAGTAATTTTGGACTGTAACTAGATCATCTTTTCACTTGTTTAGTTGAGTAGCCTAAGTTAATCTTAACAGTGTAGCCTCATGGATAAGGTAATGTCGGGAAATATGCCACCGTGTGACACTGTAATGGGGGAAAACATGGAGCTGTATCAGAATATTAAGCACCAAATTTGATACTGTAGTGTTAATTTGTAACGTTCTGTGTAACCTACATGTAGAACTAGGCCTACTGCCGACATCGAGTAATATGCTGTTTCACCTTGTAGTGGTGCTCGGCCTTAATACAGCCCTCTGGAGCGCGCAGCTGGACAGGTGCTTACGCCACGGCAGAATGCGCTCAAGAGTTGTATATATAAGAAATGCCCAGATTTTGGGGTTGCTATTGCTAGTTTGAGTGTGGGTGAGCGCCTGTGTGAGGGAGAGAGAGAGAGGATGAAGGGTTGCTTAGGCTGCTGAGGATGACAGGGTTCCCGCGGGGTCTTAATTAAGTCTTAAAAAGCCTAAAATTCAGAACTTTAAATTTAAGGCCTTAAAACGTCTAAAAAACGGCCAGATTTTCATTCCGAGGTCTTAGAATTCATTTAGTCAGGTCTAAAAAATATTTTACCATCGTTCATTTCCAGAAACGCTGGCCGCAGAAAGTAGCAAAAAAGTATTGAGTCATAGCTTGCAAAGCAGAGCTCTAGCGTCTTTGCTACCTTTGTAACAAAACCAGCAGAATGCTCAGAACATTGGTTCAGTGTGTTGTAGTTCTTTCTGGGGGATATTGGTGTTGGTACGTAGCCTACGCAGTGATAAATCTACAAATCCTGTGATAAATGCAATACCTGCCCGCAAAATAGCCTACATCTGCGTCTCCTCAGAACTTGTTAAAGTTCGGCTACGTGTGGAAAATGGGAAAGTGTAGGCCTACTTTCAACGAGACATGGCTAGATCCAGTGATACCGCGTTACTCTATTTTGACCACTTTTTTCGGTAGCGAGTCTAACACGCTACTATTTCTAGCAATCAGATTAAAGTTACTTATCCAAGTCACTGTGCGTTAAGTCTACTATTTTTGTCATTTACCTTAGTAAAATATATATTCTTTGCTTTTTTCTTGTCTCTGGGATTAACGCTCACGTTTTCAGCATGATGACTCACGTGTAATACCACGCAGCAACACAAACATAAACAAACATAAAAATAGAGGGAGGAGAGAGATGCGCATTTTAGCTATACAGTCATTATTTTGAGTTTGTGTCCGCTAAACATGATAAGATTAAGGTACTTGTACACTCGTGCTGGTGACAAAGTGCTGTCTAGCTAGACATCCCAAGTCTCCCGAAGTTCTGGGAGTCTCTCGATAGCGGCTTCCTGACGCCCGCAAATAGATAAAATCTCCCGGAAACTAGAACGAACAAGAGCGCACAAGCCAGACCGGGAATTAAAATCGCATGTCTGAGTTTAGCGTGCACACGATGGAGAGGGAGAGAGAGAGGGGTGGTGCGTGTGTCTGTTTTGCTAAATCAACCAATCAATTTTCAGTGTAAGTGGGCTTTTATCTTTTTTCTCCCGAACTAAATTAATCAGCTCAGTGTATCTAGGAACAGGAGCGTCATGGCAGAGTTTTTTTCACATCAGACTACACAAAAAAGTGTACCCTTGTCTCATAAGAGTAAAACATAATGATAGTCTTGCACACTGCACTGTTTGTAGAATTGCCCATGGCTGCATAAGACTTGTTGAGATGAGTTTAACAAGTGTCATTTAATTTGCTATTATTCAGGCCTATACTAAATGGCTAGTTGCCAAGGCTACATGAAAGTCTTTTCTTTGCAAACACCGCGACTCTCCCCGTTTGTTCTCTTTTTTTTGAAAATGAAAAGCCCAAACTACCAAAATCTACATATTCTATCATCACAATTTCTATCTATAGGCCTTCCTTATTTGGTGTACTGACTAGACATTATTGAACAAACATCTGAATTTCAGTATCTAAGTAGGCTAAAGGGCTACCTCCCTAAAATTACTTTTTTTCAGGTTCGGATGTCTGCTTTGTTGACATTACTGTTAAAATGCATTTCCAATTAAGTGAGTATTGGCAAAACCGGTTGTCATTTTTATGTTGAGGCGGTGGGGGGTGTTGTCGGCAGCTGCTGAAAGTAACTAATAAAGTAACTTGTAATCTAACTTAGTTACTTTACTGATTACTTGATTTTAAAAGTAACTAAGTTACTTTTTAAAGGAGTAATCAGGTTACTTTTTCAATGTAACTGTGGCAACACTGGCTAGATCACAGCGATGTCTGCTGTTGGTTACAAGTGGTACCCAGCTCCGGGTACGAGGCTCGCTGCAAACTTTGCAAAAAAACTATTCAGTTAGGGACTCTGGGTGTGAAGGCGCTGGAGTCACAAGCCAGAGCATGCAGAGAAACATAAGCTAGCTGCAAAATGCAAACTGTTTATCAGCACAAGGCGCTAACATCATTTTAAAGCTCCGGTTTCGCTCTTTCAAGTGACGTCTGTGCGACTTGTGCGAGATAAGTACTCCATGAGCAATTCAACAGAGAATAATGGAAGTGGATTTGGACGCATATTAATACTATATCTTTAGGAGGGCTTTTGATCATCTTTGGGTGGTTTCAGCTTCAGTGTCCACCCAAAACACACTTTCACACCCAGTTTCAACTCGTCTCATTTTTGACTTCCTTGCTGAAATCTATTCTATTTGAGGGCTAGTTTTAGATTATTTTCATTTTGGGCTTAAGGTTTAGGGCATTTGGTACGTGACACAGATATTTTTCCTTACAAGTGAGCAATGTAAAAATCAGTTGGGTTGTAGACGTTGGGTGTGGAAGGTTACTAGTTTGATTGTTTTATCTGTAAATTAAATTAATGCTTTTTCAACGACTTTTCAATCATTTTTTCAGAATTTCTTTGATTTGAATATTTTTTGGTAATGCCAAAATTCTTTGATTTTGAATATTTTTTGGTAATGCCAAAAAATAAATCTTAAATTTCAATCTTTATGGTCCTAAAATGTCTTAAAAAGGTCTTAAATTTGACTTATTGAAACCTGCAAGAACCCTAGATAATAGGTTGCCTAGGCTACTGGCTACTGAGGATGAAGGGTTGCTTAGGCTGCTGAGGATGAAGGGTTGCCTAGGCTACTGGCTACTGAGGATGAAGGGTTGCTTAGGCTGCTGAGGATGAAGGGTTGCTTAGGCTACTGGCTGCTGAGGATGAAGGGTTGCCTAGGCTACTGGCTACTGAGGATGAAGGGTTGCTTAGGCTGCTGAGGATGAAGGGTTGCTTAGGCTGCTTTGTTTTTAAGTCCAGACGTTTCCCCTTGAGATAGGCAGTTTAACATAGCCTAGACTGTTTCTCATTGAGATAGGCAGTTTAACATAGCCTAGACTGTTTCTCATTGACATAGGCAGTTTAACATAGCCTAGACTGTTTCCCATTGAGATAGGCAGTTTAACATAGCCTAGGCTGTGTTAGACTACATGAATGTCATGTAGTCTAACACATCATGGCTCATCATGATCATGGCTACATGATATTGATGCAGCAACGTTACTTAGGAATTTGCGGGTCGAGTTGGGTCGATGTTAAACGCATAGGCTATTGTCTGTAGCCTGGGTGCCATTCCGAACTTAGTCCCGCCCACAACATTTGAGGTCGGGAAGTTCGGTCTGGCATTGCTCCATTTTGGAGCAAGTATGCTCGCCCTAGATCAGGCAGACCAATCAAATCGGGCTTTACGATAATGGACAGGTGGAGCAACAGCGCCTGGTCTATCACGTCATTTGCACGCTTAGATTAGGCTTATGTTTGAAACAAAAACGCTGTGGCTAGAAGGATACATAACTTTTAAGACCCCATATGGAAAATGCATATTATTATGACCGCCGCGCAGCCCAAATTTCCGTCAATGATTCCCGGGACACTGAAAGACCGGGGTACACGAAACTTGGTGGGCATGTAACCCCACATGGATAGCATGGAACCATCGTTTTTCGTTTTGATCTGTAGCCCCCCCGCTGGACTGGACCCCCCGAAAGGAGGGTAGGGCAGACACAGTTTTCTGTGAATATCTCGAAAACCGTAGGGTTTAGGAGGACCAATTTTTTTTTGTATGTTGATCTCAAGGGGCCATGTCAAACCATTCCATAACCACTCATTTCATGTATAGCGCCACCTAGTTAAACACAAAAAAGTAAAAATGAGGTGTTGTAATTGAAGGTATCTGTGACCTAACATAGTCAAAACTGCACGAAATTGGAAGTGTAGGATCATTATGACACCCTCTGTATGCACGCCAAGTTTTGTGGAATTCCGTTCATGGGGGGGCCACACAATAAATTAATTTATGTTACTATACACCAACTGGCCTGTAGGTGGCCGGAGACAGTTTTCTGTGAATATCTCGAGAAGCGTAGGGCCTAGGAGGTCCACCTTTTTTATGTATGTTGGTCTTAAGGGGGGCATGTCAACCCATCCCATTAATACTTATTTCATGTATAGCGCCACCTAGTTAAAAATTAAAAAGCAAAAAATTAGGTGTTTTCATCTGGCTGACAAGGTCAAAACTGCACAAAATTAAAAGTGTAGGATCATTATGACACCCTCCGAATGCATGCCAAGTTTTGTGTATTTTCGTTCATGGGGGGCCTTACAATAAACAGTTTTGCCTATACATGCGTGAGACTGAGACGCCTGTTTATTTTGTTTTAAGTGCGTGCAGGGTGTGAGAGGGAAATCGATGTGCTTTGATTCCAGCTTGGTAGTTGTAGTCTGTGAAATTAAAAAAGCACGTGTGTGTGAAGTATCAAACAATGACACCTTCATTTCATTATGGCTGCTTTAGCAACACACCTTAAGCTACTGTGTAGTGGGTCCCATTTAGAAGTGGCTACTTCATTCAGCTTTCCTTGACTCATGGAGCTGCGTGAATGTTATTACAACTTTTCGCCACGATATGGCAGTTTAAGTCCGCTTGATACTGTAAGGCGTAAGCCATTGGTTTCCCAAGGAGATTTTATTTGTGTCGCCAGCATAGCCTATTGACAATTTATGTTGTAAATAGGCCTACCTTATAATCCTACCTGTAGCTTAGGGAAGCTAACAGCCTTCTATTAGGATCTAGTTTGTGAGTTTCCGTTTTGTCATAACTCCCTGATGCATTTTTGCATTTTGAATAGCCAGAGTGTGGATATCTCAATCGGAAAATTAAACAATATCGGGTGAACCCAGCCTGATCTGCCCGCTATTTATTTTTTGATTTCTTAAAAGATTGAGCTTGGTCTGATGAAAGCCAGACTAGCCATGGACCTCAGTTACACAATGCAAGGGAACATGAATCAGCCTATATTTGCACGAACAATAACGAACAAAAGCTCTTCAACTTTGGCCCGTTAAAATGTGTATGAACAGTCTAGCGACGCATTTCATCAAGGCCCATTTGGACATGTCAGTTATTTGCACCACTGGTTAGATGTAAAACAGCATTTCGTTTCAGACTACTGTTACTTAATTTGTGCATTGACAATAAAGTATTACATGAACTAAAGATGACTAAAATCTTATGTAGAAGAAGAAACATTCACAAAAAATCCATCCATCCAAAAATGACCTTTGTTTTTGATAGCTGTTGAAAACGGCATGGAACTGACAGAGATGTTTTTGTTTATAAATACATAAAAAAAAAAAAAAAAAAATAACATTATGCTGATACCTTTTGCTTTTCCCAAATACAATGTAGCCTACAGGTGTAAGTGACCTTTCATCAATCCAGTTGCAATGGATGAACTGTGATGAACTGCCCTACTTGTGACTGTTTAGAGATTTTAAAGGTTTTATAACAATGCTACATCTTCTTTGGCTATTCTACAATCTATTCACCTTTTCAGCACCAGTAGGCTACTCTCTGTGCAGCTGCACACACACACTCAGGCATGCCAAACAAGCATACACAAAAGTTTCAAGAGTGGGGGATGGAGTAAAATATGGAGACAAATTGAAGTGTGATTTATTTTCGCGGGACGGATGTACAGGACTGAGCGGCGGTCATATTTTGTACCGCTATGTGGTACATCTAGTTTAATGAGGTTTTATCACTGAAAACGATTATTTCTGAAAACTTGGCCAAAGTTGAGATGTGGGAAAACTGGTGGTTTCACTTTCATCAAGGGAGAACAGCGTGTTGCATTGTGACATGTTGTTCCCTCGTTCATTTGAAATCTCTGATTGACCACCTGTTCGAGGGATTTGCGACAGCCTTTACCAGCTGTTTAACATGTTTGTAGCATATCAGTGTTCAACAGAATTATTTTTAAAAATGGAGGGGATATAGGCTATCAGTTTTTTCCTAATAGCCTACCCTACTACGTATCTCTTAGATTTCGCTAATGAGTGTTGTAGGCTAGGAGTTATTGACGGCACTAACTTTTATTAAGACCAGAAAACAATGTTAAGGCATTTGTGGAGAAGAAGGATGGTTTGTGTGTTTTCTTCCTACACCTCACGGTAAGCTATTTTGTTGCTCTGATTGGTTAGGTCTATCCAATTGAGTGCAGAGGCATTCCCCCCCTGTATCGGTTGAAACACGCCCCATAATTATGTCCCAATGGAGCAGTATCAGACTCATATTCTGACTAGAATTGAGTATGACTACGTCAGGCTGTATTGTCGGGTCAGGTGGAGCAGATTGGTTCTCCAAAATGGGTCAGGCGGGCGCGGGTTATAAAAAAAAACCTGACCCGCACATCTCTACTGACATCACTACTGACCCACACATCACTACTGACATCACTACTGGCATCTACTGACATCACTACTGATATCTCTACTGACATCACTACTGACCCACACATCACTACTGACATCACTACTGACCCACACATCACTACTGACACCCCTACTGACATCACTACTGGCATCTACTGACATCACTACTGACCCACACATCACTGCTGACATCACTACTGACCCACACATCACTACTGACATCACTACTGACATCACTGCTGACATCGCTACTGACATTGCTACTGACATCACTACTAACCCACACATCACTGCTGATATCATTACTGACATCGCTACTGACCCGCACATCACTGCTGACATCACTACTGACCCACACATCACTACTGACATCACTACTGGCATCTACTGACATCTCTACTGACATCACTACTGACCCACACATCACTGCTGACATCACTACTGACATCACTGCTGACATCGCTACTGACATTGCTACTGACATCACTACTAACCCACACATCACTGCTGATATCATTACTGACATCGCTACTGACCTACGCGTCACTGCTGACATCACTACTGACCCACACATCACTACTGACATCTACTGACATCTCTACTGACATCACTACTGACCCACACATCACTGCTGACATCACTACTGACATCACTACTGACGTACATCCCACTACATACTGCTGACCATCATCACTGCTGACATCACTACTGACCCACACATCACCACTGACATCACTACTGACCTGCACATCTCTACTGACATCACTGCTGACCAGTGTTGCCACAGTTACCTTGAAAAAGTAATCTGATTACTGATTACAGATTACTCCTTTAAAAAGTAACTTGGTTACTTTGCTGATTACTTGGTAAAGTAACTAAGTTAGGTTAACCAGCAGCACATGCCTCTGCCCGGTTTGCCAATACACTATACTGGAAGTGCATTTTAACAGTAATGCCAACAATGTATAGCAGACATCCCAACCTAACCTACTTAGATACTGAAATTCAGATGTTTGTTCAATAATGTCTAGTCAGTAGGCCTACACCAAATAAGGAAGGCCTATTGATAGAAATTGTGATAGTAAAATATGTAGATTTTGGTAGTTTGGCCTTTTCATGTAGCCTTGGCAACTAGCCATCTAGTATAGGCCTGAGTAATATGCAAATGAAATTACCTTGTTAAACTCACCCTCAACAAGTCTTTTGCAATCATTTAACCCTTAAGTGAGCAATGCTAAAGTCACTGTTACCAACAGTGCAGTGTGCAAGACTATCATTATGTTTTACTCTTATGAGACAATTGGGTACACTTTTGTGTAGTCTGATCTTAAATGTTCCTTTTTGAGGGGCACTGACTCTGCCATGACGCTCCTGTTCCTAGATACACTAACTGAACTGATTAATTAAGTTCGGGAGAAAAGAGATATAAGCTAAGCCCACCTACACTGAAAACTGATTGGTTGAATTAGCAAAACAGACCAGGATGCTCTCTGTCTTGGATGCGCTTGCAGGCACACACACACACGTGATGTCAGTAGAGATGTCACATGCACGTTAAACTCAGATGCACACACGATTTGAAGTCCGGTCTGGCTTGCGTGCTCTTGTTCGCTCTAGGTTCCGGGAGATTTTATGTAATTTGCGGGCGTCAGGATATCAATATGTGGGAGACTCCCAAAACTTCGGGAGACTTGGGATGTCTTGCTAGACAGCACTTTGTCGCCAGCACAGAATGTAGAATGTACCTTAATGTTGTCATGTTTAGCTGACACAAACTCAAAATAATGACTGTATAGATGTGCATCTCTCTCCTCCCTCCATTGTTGTTTACGTTTGTGTCGCTGCGTGGTTTTACACGTGAGTTGTCCTCATGTAGCCTGACAAGCCAGACCCACATTAAAATGTAGGGTCTGGACACTCACCGTTCGCAGTGCTCAGTCTGAGGGGCGGGATAATCCGTTGTCTTTCAAATTCCCTCTGCACGCAATAGGACAGCGGCAGCGCTATGAGTCCCATGCGTTTCCCACCAGGGGAGCTAGTTGGCTAGTTCAAACGTTTGCCTACTTAATAAAAGCTTAACTCGTGTCACACTGTTCGCCAGCAGCGACATCCATCTTATTTGTTTTCAAGTAGCAGGGAATTCAAGCCAAACCCGTTGCAACTCTGCCATCAATCATTATGTTAAGCCCACCTAACGACTCTATACACAATTTCATTGGCCTGATTAAGTTTCGATTTCTGGAGCTCACAAGTCAACGGAGAGTTGCTAGACTAGCCCTGGCAGCAAATGTAATTTGCGGCCACTAGGGGCGCGTCTAGATTTCTAGGCTAGTCCTCATGCTGAAAAGGTTGGCATAGCCTACATGACGTTAATCCCCGAGACAAGAAGAAAGCAAAGAATATATCAAGGGAAATTACAAAAATAGTAACGCACAGTGATTTAGATAAGTAACTTTAATCTGATTACTGGTTTGTAAATAGTAGCGTGTTAGATTACTCGTTACCGAAAAAAGTGGTCAAAATAGACCCACACATCACTACTGACATCACTGCTGACATCACTACTGACATCACTACTGACCCACACATCACTACTGACATCACTGCTGACATCACTACTGACATCTCTTCTGAGCCGCACATCTCTCCTGCCTACGTAGAGACTGATTGATCATCTACACGTCACAGTTTAGACAGGAGCAATTTAAACACAAAATGAAAAAAAAAAAATCTCCTTTGCATGTACGTTTATTTAATTTAAATTGCAGCATTTTGCGGTTACATAATTGCACAGGCTCAAATCGCGATTGCGATTACGATTGCGATTCAATAAATTGTGCAGCACTATGAATGTGTGAGTGTGTGTGTGTGTACCAAATGTGTTCATAGGATGGTCCCCACACACACACACACACTCACACATACACTGTGAACACATTTGGCAGCCACGGCATGGGATGGTCAAAATACACACACACACACACACACACACACATTCTCTCTCACACACGCACATTGTGTGTGTGTTTTACAGTGCGTTGAGCTGGCGGGTGCATGAGGGTGGGGTAACTTAATTTTTTTGTGTTCAAACTGCAAACTCGACACAAGTGTGTGCTAACAGCCCTGCTCCTCAGCAGAGGAAGCAAGCGCACACACACACACACACACACACACACACACACACTGACACACACATACACTGACACACACACATACACACACTGATTTTGGTATGCTTGTGTTTAACTGGGTCTCCACCTCTTTCTCTCTCTCTCTCTTTCCACATCTCTCTCTCTACCTCTCTCTCTTTCTCTCTCTCTCTCCACCTCTCTTTCTCTCTCTCTCTTTTCCCTCTCTCCTACCTCTCTCTCTCTCTCTCTCAGCCTCTCTCTCTCTTTCCACCTCTCTCTCTACCTCTCCTTCTCTCTCTCTCTCCAACCTCTCTCTCTCTTTCCACCTCTCTCTCTACCTCTCCTTCTCTCTCTCTCTCCAACCTCTCTCTCTCTTTCCACCTCTCTCTTTACCTCTCCTTCTCTCTCTCTCCCCAACCTCTCTCTCTCTCTCCCTCTCTTTCTCTCTCTCTTTCTCTCTCTCTCCCACCTCTCTCTCTCTTTCTCCCCATCTCTCTCTCCACCTCTCTTTCTCTCTCTCTCTCCACCTCTCTTTCTCTCTCTCCCTCCACCTCTCTCTCCACCTCTCCTTCTCTCCCCCACCTCTCTCTCTCTCCCCACCTCTCTCTCTCTCTCTCTCTCTCCACCTCTCTCTCTCCCCCCCACCTCTCTCTCTCTCCCCTCCTTCTCTCCCCCACCCTGATCTCTCCCACCTTTTCTCTTCCCCTCCCCTCTCTTTCTCACCTCTATCTTCCTTCCCCTTCCTCTGCCTCTCTCTCTTCTATCCCTCCATCTCAGGCACCATGCGTCCGGTGCAGCGGAACTTCTACGAGCCGTCGTCGGCCCCGGAAAGGGTGGTGTGTGGGAGTGGAGAGAGCGACTTTACGGCGTGGGCGCCCGTGCGACATGGAGCTGAGCTGCCGCTGCAGCATCGCCCAGACGAGAAGCAGCACCCCTGGCTGGACCTCACCTCGCTGGGCTTCCCGTACCTGCTGGACTTCAGCGCCATGCTGCAGACCAATCGGCAGAGCCAGCGATGCCGCCCGCCCTGCCGGGCCGCGATGGGATCTGGGCGTGCCAGCCATCGCCGGGCGATCCCCAAGTCCCAGTCATTGGGGGTGGGGAGGCGGTGGGCCCTGCTGTTCCCTGGCGCTCAGTAGCTTATTGGTCAATACAGCACGCTGGCGCGCCCACGCCATCCTGGCGTCCCAGAGGAGGGGCGTGGGCAAGGGCGGGACGGGGGCGGTTGCCGGGGCGACGGTGAGACAGAGCAGCACGTTCGGAGGGACGACGGGCCGGCGGCGATTAATCATCAGGGGACCGACGGGTCGCCGTGGCAACCTGGAGCAATATCTCAGTGGGAGGGGAGGAGGAGGGGTTTCAGTGAGCGCTAGCTGGTTTCAGCTGCTCTGCCAGGCTACACACACATGGCCACACACACCTCGCTTTACGCACACACACACACACGCTCTCACCATCAACGGCCAGAACAACCTCAACCGACCCGGCACACAGCGCATTGCTATGGCAACCAACCGAGGAGCCATCCCACCAGGGTGAGAACACACACACACACCTACACACACACACACACACACA
>NC_063193.1:36975210-37005210 GCF_017589495.1 Alosa alosa | reverse complement strand
GCAAACGTCATCAGATTCTCTTCCTGTTCCCCTTTCATTTCCTCTGGTGCATTTTCAGTTTGTGTGTGTGTGTGTGTGTGTGTGTGTGTGTGTGTGTGTGTGTGTGTGTGTGCATAAAGTGTTCCCTGCAAGTCAACTGAACTCTGCGTCGTGTTCAGCATATAAACGAGAGGTGTAGAGGAGATGGAGGATGAGGAAGAGGTGATACGGTAAGAAGAGAGGAGCAAGAGCGAGAGGAAGAGAGACAAACAAAGTAGTTTGGTGTGTGTGTGTGTGTGTATCTTTCTGGGTATGTGTGTGTGTGTGTATCTGTATGTATCTGTGTGTGTGTGTGTATCTTTCTGGGTCTGTGTGTGTGTGTATCTTTATGTATCTGTGTGTGTGTGTGTGTGTGTGTGTATCTGTATGTATCTGTGTGTGTGTGTGTATCTTTCTGGGTCTGTGTGAGTGTGTGTGTGTGTATCTTTATGTATCTGTGTGTGTGTGTGTGTGTGTGTATCTGTATGTATCTGTGTGTGTGTGTGTGTGTATCTTTCTGGGTCTGTGTGTGTGTGTGTGTGTGTGTATCTGTATGTATCTGTGTGTGTGTGTGTGTTAAAGTGAAGGAAAACAAAGAAAGAACAGTGGACAGTGTAAAAAAGTGTGTTATGTGTTTAAGTGTGTGTTCTGTTTTATGTGTTTAAGTCTTATGTTTGAGTTGTGATGTTTTTGCATGTGAATGACAGTTAGTGTTTGTGTTGAGTTCTTAGGGCCTCATCTTGGTGCACAGGACGCACTTGGTACCGGTATCTGGTCTGGCCCATATGGACTAACAGGACGCACTTGCACTTTTAGATGGGGCAGGTACTGGGGCAGGACTAGGCACAAAGACGACGCATAGACAGACAGACAGACAGACAGACAGACAGACAGACAGACAGACGGACAGACGAACAGACAGACAGAATGGTGTAATGTGGTTTGGAAATTGGGCACACAGAAGCAAATTAAGTGAAATAGGTTAACATGCTCTATTTGGACAGTGCAGGTAATACCCAGGAAACCCCAACTCTATACAAACCTAACTCTAACTCTATACAAACCTAACCCTAACTCTATACAAACCTGGAGAAGACTTAGTAGACCACTGCCCCTCAGCTATCAATGTATACAAACCTGGAGACCACTGCCCCTCAGCTATCAATGTAAACAAACCTGGAGACCACTGCCCCTCAGCTATCAATGTAAACAAACCTGGAGACCACTGCCCCTTAGCTATCAATGTAAACGAACCTGGAGAAGGCTTGGTAGATGTTTCCACTGTCCCTCAGCTATTGGAAGCACTTAAAACACTTTGAAGCTCCTGAGGTGACGGTTGGAGCTGCAGAGGAGTCTCCAGGGAGACAGAACGGAGACTTGAGTATGAATGTCACACTTCAACCAGGACATATGCATAATTCCGGGTTATGAACGTATCAGAATCTCAGAAGTAATCACGTTATGCAGTCAGCTTAAGACGTCTGCAGGTGGCTACATGAAGTCGAATCCCCCTAATGGCCTGCACATGTGTGCACGTAGTGTGTAATGTCGTGATGTGTAATGTGATGGACCATCTTATGACATGGATTCAAGGTTTTCAAAACAAAACTTTAAGCAAGCTGAAGCAAACCCGACCTTACGCGTTTGTGTTGGGGAGCGCAATGTTCCAACATTCCATTTGTTTACTATGTGTGAGTAGGGGAGAACTGGCACAATCGTAACACTTTTCTATTCTCTCCGTTCAAACTCGATTTACACAAAGAGGTTAGACATGTTTACTCCATGAAAGTTGCAACAGAATAAAAAAATTGTTAAGAATTTAACTTAACAGCCATACGCGTAGATTACGGTGGGGACGGGTGGGATATGTCCCCACCACTATTTATAATTAGAATTTTGTCCCCACCACTTCTAAAAATGTGCAAACCAATTGCGACCGAAAAAATCCCCACATACTGAAATCATCGAGTCTAAACCATGCGATAGGCGTGCACAATGACATCCTCACAGCATGCACAGCTGCCTGGATATGTGTGGATCGAGTGTTGCGTGGTTAAGGTTTTTTAACATACGCACCCACCCGACCCTCCAGTCATTTAATGCCTGCTAGAGTTGACTGTAGCTCGGAATGCAATCGGTTGCCATAGTAGGCTATCCTAAAATCCAGCGATAAAACAAAGCATGAACGCATGAGCGTCGGTCTGCCCTATATGTATAGCCTATCCTCTGATTGTAATGTGTACAGATAGGCTATCTAGGCGAAATTTGTAACATTTATTTTGTATTTGGCCTGTTATAAAATCATGTAGGCCTATTGAACAATTTAAACACATTGTGAACCCCAAAGTTGGAGACATGCATATTGTCAGACACCAAACAGGACGAGGACCACAAAAGCATCACGTTCAAAAGTTTATTTAAGGGTTGGGGGTTAAGGGGGTTTCAGGGGTTCCGGGGGGGTACAGGAGTTCCAAGAGTCTGCGTGTGTGTGTTCCCCCAGTAGCCGAACAGCGATGGCAGGAGCTGGATGATCCGGGAAGTCCTGGGGGAAACACACACACAACAGCAATTGAAACGAAGCAGCAGTACAGTCAAGGACTAGGCGGTATTCGTAGAAGAGGGACGGAAGGCAGGCCAAGATTACCGGGGCTGGAGAACACAGAAGTAGTCGAGCGGGTTCGGGATCACAGGCAAAGAGCACAGGCGTTTTCCAAAACAGGCAGGTAACTGGTGCTGGTTGCAGACGATCTGACAAGCGTGGACTGAAAAGCAAGGCTTTATATACAGGGCATGATGAGTGGTGAATGCAGTGCAGCTGGTAGGTAACGAGGGTGAGGCAGAGCAGAGCAGAGCAGGAACAGGTGGAGGTCAGACTTCAATCAGCGTGTGTTACCAGGCAGAGAGAGAGCTCATGACACATATAGACATTGCTGCAAATTTAAAACTGGATTACTCTGGAATGGCTAACTGTACAGGGGAGCGCTTTAAACTTTAATTAATACTTTAAACTTTAATTACACCTTTGTGTTCGGTAAGGTCTGCTCTTTATTCTGATATATGCTTTGTCATGTGTTGAGGGAAAGTTTGAGAAGCCAAGATGAATGGGTGTTGAGACGGGCGCAGAAAATATGATTAAATTAAAGTTAGGCTACTTTTCTTGCGAACCGTTTACAACAACTAACCACCAACATCGTTTAAAAGCTGAGAAAAAGCTCTTTTGTGTGATACATGTGATGTCTGTGATGAATAGGCTACTTCGCAAGTAGTTCAGCAAATTTGGATGGGACAGAAATACCTTTACAGAGCAGCAGATCGGCTCTGATGTACATTGCTTTAAATCAATGCAAGTTGGAAGGAAAAATAAAAGCAACAAATAAATACATTTGAAAAATGTCAAATATACCCATTACTATGAGGGCTGTTATACAATGCCATTATAATAATGTAAAATATACCGATTACTATGAGGGTTGTCATACAATGTCATTATAATAATTTGTTGCATATCTGAACATTATATTCTCCATGATAATGACTGGGAATAATAGTAGAGTGATAGCTCTCATATAGCAGAAAGCCCCAAATACAATTTTTACACACTATATGCTCCATCGCGTAGTGCTTGTGGCTAAAATAATTATTAGGATTAGCTTAATGTATTTTTACATTTGCCGTAGTATTGTCGATGGGCTTAATAACACATCACGGGGGTCCTTGGGCAGAACCTAGTGGTATTTGGGGGGCCTTGTCGTGGAAAAGTTTGGGAACCCCTGGCCTAGGCTATAGGCACATTGTTTTTTTTTTTTTGTCGGGTCAGGTTTGGGTAGTTAATCAGTGCATATTTTTGAGGGTCGAATGGGTGCAGATTGACTCTCCTGACGGGTCGGGTGGGTGCGGATGTTAAAAAACCTTAACCGGCGCAACACTATGTTAAGCATATTGTAATGTAGGGTTGAATGGATGAATAGCTTACATAAGGGTACCCCGCACTTTTTAAACCACACTCAAGCTTATGGTTATTGTCCCCACCACTTCTAAAAACATACTGACACCCTTGTTAACAGCGACATGTAGGCCTAGGCTAGCCTGGGATCTACCTTTGTTAAAAAGTGCGGTAGCCTACCATTGTAATATTAGCATAAGCGTCAGGAATGTAACAGTTCTAAAATAGTGATAGCCTTGTTGATAAACAGCTTATTTCTTTCATGTCTGAAGCAGTGATCTATGAAGTTGCTACGGCTGTCTAAAGTTGAATTGGCTGTGACGGCAGCACAAAATTTATAATCCATAACTTGCAATCAGATTTATTTATTTTTTGTTGGGGGTGGGGTGGGGTGTTAAAGCGGTATACCGCGAGACCGCGGGAATTTCTTGCTTTCCAACCGCGGTAATAAAACATCCATACCGTCCCAGCCCTACGTGTGTTTGTGTGTGTGTGTGTGTGTGCTCTCCCTCTAAATGCATTATTCCTTCGATCTTATCTACCTAGGGAGGCATAGTCTACTGAGGACCCCTACACGCACACACACACACATGCACGCATGCACACACACGCATGCACGCACACACACACGCATACAGATACTTTATTCAATTCCACATTACAAGTCAATTTTCATTAGGAATCAAATGTTTTGAATGATCAAACAGATTAAACCATATCAGCACATTGTTATGTATGACAATACAATCTCAGGGGTACAGAAAACATCTCCTTTTCTAAATAAGCATGCTTCCTATAATGGCTGAAATTGAGCAGTACTTTACCAACTGTTTGGCTCTTGTTTTCAATAGTCCCCCAATACAAAGTCTCCAGTTCGCCAGCCTGTGTACATCAGAGGAGGCTCCTTCATTGAGGAAAGGGAGGAACACCCTCCCTAAAATTTCAGAGAAAAATAAAAAAATATATAAAGTGAATTACTATTCTGATAAATTACTGTTAATATATTACTATTTGAACACTTTAAATGAACAAAATCGTTCCCCTAGGTCAAAATGCCAACAGCCCCCCCTATCGCAATTGAAAATTACTGTATGGAGGAGCTTCCTCCTCAAGCCCCTCATTGAAGTCCATTATAAACGCCTCGGACCCCAGTGGCTCGTGAATCACGTCGTTTTCAATGGCCAAGGGAGGAAGCTCCTCCGTACAGTCATTTTCAATTGCGATAGGGGGTGCTGTTTTTAGCGGCCAAGGTGAACTAATGAGCAGCCAGCTGCTCTGCAAGCAAGAACGTTATCTGCAGTCATACAACTAAAAATCTTGTGTTGAACGGAAAGCTTGTTTTTTTGCTCCTGAAATAAACAGTACAATGGAATCAGAGGACAAAGTCCATCTTTTATACATTCAAATACAGTGCAAAAGTTAGGCTCAAAGCAGGAAGACCAGGACTTCCGGTGAGGCGCGAGGCAAGATGGCAGCGGTGCACTGAGCTCTCAAACGAAACCCTCTTATTTTAGTGTCAAAAGTGCTTAAAGATCACCTAGATATACATTTTAGATAAGGAACGTTTTATTTACATTATGACTTCCAAGAAAGACCAAACTGCGACCAAAAAACAATCAAATAGACGACCTCAGGCAAGCGACTCCACTGAGGATATTGCTATGCTTATTAAACAAGCAATGGCAGCCGAAATGGAGTCACTTCAAGGTACTGTTGCGTTTATGCTGAAGGAATCGCTGGAAAAAGCTCTCGACCCCATACAGAAGCATTTGGCAGAGAATGGCAACATCCTCCGGTCGTTAAAAGAACAGGCTGACATTCATGCTAAAAAGTTTAGCACGGTCTTCAACCAAATAGTTAACATACAGGTCAGCTTGCGTAAGAACGAGAAAGAGACTAGCGCATGTGCTGCAGAGGTCACAAATTTACAAAAGAAGCTTGACGACCTGGAAGACCGATCCAGGAGGAATAATGTTAGATTGGTGGGTTTGCCAACGGGAGTTGAGGGAAATGACCCAAGAGGCTACCTCCTGAAAATGCTTCCCACTTGGATTCCCCAGTTGAGCTCTAACCCACTCGAGATAGACAGAGCACATCGGATCTATTCCAACAGCACGTCGAGACCACAAACCATGATCTTTCGGCTGCTACGGTACACTGACCGACAGGCGATCCTGGAGGGAGCGAGGAAGGCTAAACCAACGCTCGCTGATGGCACCCAGCTACAATTCTTCGCTGACTACGGCCCCGGGACGATGCAGGAACGACAAAAATACAAGGAGATTCGTGCCAAGCTATGGCAGAGGAGGATTGACGCATATCTCATATATCCTGCGATCCTAAAAGTGAATTACAAAGGCATGAAGATGTCATTCAACTCAGCGGAGGAAGCCATCAACACCTTGAAAACATCGGTGCTGGCAGATTAAGAAGGCAACTTAGCAGCTATGCCTGACTCACAGGAACAAGCGGCAGGATGAGAATCATGCTTTGGGTATGCTAATAGGCTATCATGGACAAATTAGTTGTGAGCTAACTTTCTGTTGTATCTGGAAGATGCTGTATCGAGTATTGTGAGTAATGGTTATACTACTGAATTACTAACTGAGTTAATAACTTTAGACAGGGCTAAGAATGTTCAATTAATGTTGAATGCAATAGGGATCATTTTAGTTCGCTTGGTTGGCTATTTAGCCTAGCTGGGCTTCCCAACGGAAAGGCTGAATCTGAACTTAAGATGACTTTAATAATACTTTTTGGAATAATTTCAGATTTTCAACAAAGATTCATGTTAATTTTGGTTTGGATTTCCAAAGTAGGATCCCATACTTTTTCAACAGACCTGTATATTTTCAGCTAGTTAGAAACAGGATGGAGTTGTGGTTTGGATCTTTAAGTGACCTATTCTATTAGAGTTCATTATTGTGTTATCTTAGGGCTAGGCCTACTATTTTTCTCTGTGTTATTTTCTCTTTTTTCTTTTAGATAAAATAGGTGTGTAGTTCAATTAGAGGGGGTTATTGGGGTTCAGTGTTTGACATTGCTGAGTGACTCTCAAGGATGGCTAAGCTTAAAGGGATGAAGGTGAGAGGGGATGGGGTTAGGGGGGAGGGAGGGGGACAGGGGGGACTAGGGAAGGATTCCACCACCAATGCACTTTCCCAGGGAATGATTAACATAAACAGGTTAGAGAATCTTTCTATTATGGCATTCAATGTTAGAGGACTAAATTCTCCCTATAAACGCACTAAAATATTAGACTTCTTACGCAGGAAGAAAATAAATATCGCGCTACTTCAAGAAACACACCTAAAACCCAACGATGTTACAAGAATTCAAAATAAATTCTATAAACCAGTAGTAGCTTCAACTGATGGCACTCGTACAAAAGGTGCTATGATTTTGATGAGACGTGGTATTAACCTGACAGTTGAAAAGACTGGCTCTGATAATGAAGGACGAATGGCATTCTGCTGTACCACCATCCAGGGCAAAAAGGTTGCCTTTGTAAGCCTATATGCCCCAACTACCTTTGAAGCTGATTTTTTTCCCATCAGTTACTTCACAACTGCTAAAACTGAATGATTACCATTTATACATTGGTTCAGATATGAATGCCTTTGTGGATTGCAATCTTGATAAGTCCTCCTCAGCTGTATCAAGCTCTCAAGATTCTGCTTCTAAAGCACTTAACCTCTTTATAGCCAACTTGAATTTGACAGATGTGTGGAGGGTGCACAACCCCTCTGTTAAAGACTATACATTCTTTTCTTCGAGACACAAAACCTTCTCACGTATAGACTATTTCCTTGTTTCATCCAGTCTATCGCACCTAGTAAGGACAGAAATCTTACCCAGACACATATCGGATCACAACCCTTTAATTTCTCATTTTCATTATGGTGGAATTAAGAAAAAGTCTAGTAGGTGGAGATTTAATTCTTCTCTCTTAAAAAACGAACAGTTTCTAGCAGAATTAAAATCAGTCCTGGAAGAATTTATTAATCTGAACAAAGATAGTGTTTCAGATAGGACTGTGATTTGGGCTTCTGTTAAAGGATTCATACGGAATAATGCCATAAGGTTCAGTTTCCATTTACATAAAAGTAGACTTCAAAAGATAAACTCCCTAGAGGAAGAGGTTGGGTTCTTGGAGAATGATCTTAAGGAAAATTACACTATAGCAATAGAAAACCTGCTCAAAACAAAACAGGCAGAGTTGAACGACTTACTAAGACGCAGGGCAGAATATATGATACACATAACCAAACACAAATATTATGCTGAAGGTAGCAGGCCAAGTCACCTGCTGGCATTAACTCTTAAGCAGCAGGAAGCAAAAAGAGCAATACCAGCTATTAGATGTCCTAGGAGGGGAATGGTGACGTCAACAGAAGAAGTTGGTGAGAGTTTTAAAGATTTTTATAAGGATCTGTATACAGACGAACAATCGCCCACAGAAAACGACTTCTCCCATTTTTTTCAGTAGAATAGAGCTTCCTACTTTCACAGCAGAAGATGTCCAATATCTAGATTCTGCCATGACATTGGAGCAGTTAAAACTACAAATAAAGGCAAAACACCAGGTTTAGATGGGATACCAGTGGAGTTATACCTTGCACTCTGGGATATACTTGGACCATTATGGTTAGACACTTTAAATTATGCTATTGAAAGGGGTGCCTTTCATAGAGACCTAAACACAGCCCTGATCACAGTCATTCCTAAACCCGGTAGGGACCCCCTAGAATGTGCCAACTACCGCCCAATATCTTTGATAAACGCTGACCTCAAGATATTCTCCAAAATGCTGACTAGAAGGCTTGAGAAAGTAATAGGGGACATTATAAGTCCTGATCAAACAGGTTTTCTTAAGGGGCGTCTAGCCTCTGATAATGTCCGTCGGCTATTACACATACATTACACATAGTGCATCTAATAAAATTCCAAAAGACAGTGGCTTACTTTTTTTTAGACGCTGAAAAGGCGTTTGATCGCCTGGAATGGCCATTTCTCTGGAGGACAATGAAAGAATTCAAGTTTGGGGATAAATTCATTAATATGATTAAGACTCTATACGCCAACCCATCAGCCAGAGTATGTGTTGGGGGAGGTATGTCAGAATGGTTTGACATAAGACGGGGCACAAGACAGGGAGACCCTCTGTCTCCTCTGCTTTTTACGTTATCCATAGAACCCCTGACACACTTAGTTAGAAACTCTCCCATAATCTCTCCTATTACAATTGGTTCAACGTCACACTCAATATCACTTTATGCTGATGACATCTTGGTCTATTTGGCAAGTGTCCAGCAAACACTTCCGTCTGTCTTGGCGATACTGCAATTCAGATATCTTTCAGGGTATAAGGTAAATCTTTCCAAATCTTTCCAAATCTGCCCTTATGCTCATCAACGTCATCAACGTAGATCCAAATAAGGTATCTCTACCAGCCCAGATTAAAGACAGGTGAACATCTTACCCCCATCTTAGCCCAGATTAAAGACAGATGAACATCTTACCCCGCATTAACTTTGTAAGCTCAATGATCCCACTTGCACTTCCAGCCGGATACTGGAAGAAATTAGAAACTTTGCTAAGAGGCTATGTGTGGAATGGTAAGCGACCGCAGTTAAAATGGTCAGCTCTTCAGATTGACAAGATGGGTGGAGGACTGGCCTGTCCTAATTTCAAATTATACCACTGGGCATTTAGACTAAGAAGCCTCAGGTACTGGATAGGTGAGGACAATATTTCCTCATGGAAGAGTATAGAAGAAGAACTAATAGCACCAATTAGATTAAAAGATTTTCTTCTCACAGGTGTGACTATCAAGAAGTGTGCGTTACACTGTGGTCAAATTTTGACATACATGATTCAGACATGGCAGAAAGATTCATACATTTAAAAACAAATGGTGTACATCATCCCCATTATGGAATAATAGTCACTTTTTGTCTGGGGGAAAACCGTTCGTCAACAAACATTGGGAAGCTAAGGGTATTAAGACATTGCAGGACATTAGTGGGGAGAGTGCCATACTTAGTTTCCAAGGGTTGATATCCCATTATGATATTGACAAACATTCTCTTTTCTTTTATTTTAGAGTAAGATCAGCCTGTAAAGCCTACATGGCTGTAAAGCCTACATTATGGAGAAGGGTGACCGAAATTATCACAGATCTAACAGGAGTTCAGTTCCCTATGAACCCAGCTGTGCACCTTTTAAATGATGATTCCCATCTTTCCCTTGCGGAAAAACCCGTAAGGTATGGCTTGCAGGGGCTCACTGCAGCCAAAAAGATTGTTGCACAGCGCTGGAAGTCCCCTCATGACATTTCTACTATTCACTGGCTACGGACATTCTTGGATATATCTTACATGGAATTGTCATCAGCTAGAGCAAATAACGCTCAGCCACATACAATAGTGATATGGGAGAACTTGATATCTAAGCTGAAAGATCTAATGCTGATTTAACCGTAACCTGTCTGTGACTGTCTTAATACTATGTTGGGAAGACCAGATTCAAAAATGAAGGATGGTAAGGCTAGTGTAGGCTACTGAATGCTACGTAGGCTAGTATGACAAATAGCCTACTCGTAACTAACAGGTAACGTTAGTACTGGTCTGTCACAAACGTGGACAGTTCAGGGATTTGGTGATAAAAACATTTTCGGATAGTTATGCATTGTTATGTGGTCAAAATTAATCCAAGACAACTGGTGTGAGACTGCAGCTTTATTCACGACGCCGGGAGCATGTTACCCACATGAAATGTCAAAGTAACAAGCCCACACATCTGTGGGTGAAGCCAACACTTATACCTTATCCCACACCCATGGAAAAGTTGTCGCCCTCCATTAATCGCTTAACCTTCTAGTATTTTAACAGAGATACGAAATGTTTACAACCCCACTTAACCATCTGGTGTATTGACAAAGATAAGAAATGTTCATGACCCCGCATCCTGGGGTTACCCAAATACGCTGACACAAGGGTTAAATTAACCAAACATTCTAACCTAGGAGTTGCAAAAGACACATGGGTCAGAGTAGGGTGATGGCAATTAGATTTCACTACATGTATGTAAGGTATACTAAACATTCAATGAGACATATAAAATTTATTCCACATATTCCCCCCTGTGGAGCTGTAAAGCTACATGTTTAATACAGTACTCTACATGTGTATATACTAACACAACTAGTCTGATCAACATTATATTTAAACCTACCAAACAATGATTAAAAGTCACTTCTAACAATTAATTAGATTATTGCAGTTCTAAATCTAAATCTAAAAGGGAAAACAGAAAATGAAAAACAGTTACATCATCATCATTTAAACCAGGTACATCGGGTCAGACTATTTTGTACACTTCTTTTACTAACATGTTTCCTCTATCTCAATATCTGGTGTTTCCCTAAATGGGAAGATGTCTTCATACATTCCAGTCGCAGTAACCGATTACATAATTTGTCACTGTGGTCTGTCTGTTTAGAGCTCTAAATATACAAGCTAATGTGAACTTTCCTAGTAGTAGGAAAAGTGCAGTCCTGTAAAGTGCGATATGGAAATACTCGCACCTGAAAAAGATTTGTCTTGGCATACCCAACATGTGTCATTATTTCCTGTTAATGTTGTTTTGGCACGAAAGGCTAACCCACATACTTTATTGTTACCACACACTTCATCCTTAAGGGAGGAAGTTATAACCCTTAGATGAAGAATAAGCACAACAATCACCAACATCTCGTCTTCTCAGTTATTCAAAACCAAAATAAAACCTAATCCTAGTCTTCAACAGCAGAGCTGACTTGGGTGGTTTAGTCCCTCCTCAGGTTACTGTCCAAATAAAATTAAATCAAAACAACTAACTTGTAACGTTTATCTAGCTAAACTGAGAAAGAATATTCTTATATGATGCTAGTGATATTTTATTAATCCTCTTCAAAGTATGTATTCTTCAGCCTATTGCATTGCAAAAAATGTGTTTGTCAATCCTCTCGTGCAACCACGTGTTGGTTATGATACTCAGTTCAGTCCATGTATTGTTCCGGATTCTTCACCACTCTACAGTGTGACAAATGGACCCAAGTGTCTCTTTCCGCAATCCTTACGGCTGTAGGTGTAGATAATATTACTTCAAACGGCCCTCTCCATCGTTCTTCATTCCAGTGTCTTCTCCTTAAATCCTTTATGAGTACCCAGGCGCCTGGCTCCACTGGGTGTGTCCTTTGGAAACTTTGTGGTAGTGCCGACGCCACCTGTTGGGAAACAGAAGACCGAGCAGCAATCAGTTCTCGCATGTAACCATTGTCCTATGTATATCTCTTAGGTTAGGTGGGAGCCGGCAAGGGACGTCCGGTCAAAATCTCAAAAGGGCTAAACCCTGTAGATCTTGATGAACGGCCTCTGAGGTAGAGTAGAGCCAAAGGAAGAGCTGTCACCCAATCCATCCCTGTTGACACTATGATTTTAGTCAATTCTGTTGTGCCCCATCTAGGCACACCATCTCTCTTTAAAGCCTTAGCTACTGATAAGGCATTCGCATGCTTGACTTTTTTAGAACATGTAAACTATCACCAAACAATATTCATATCCTCTACATTTGTTGAATTTAATGAACTCCATCATTATGTGCTTAAACGGGCCTTCAGATGGTGGGTGATGTCCTTCCTTGACTCTCATTGTAGGTGCAACATCAATTTTTAGACACATAATGCACCTTGCACAATACATGGCTGCTACTGAAGTGAATCCTAGTGTAAAATATATTTTCTCTTCTGTCTATGTCATAGTATTTGCATGGTCTAAGCCACTGATAGTTTAGCAATAATATGGAAACAAGATCTTGGAAAAACCGGTCTGTCTGTCGGTGTATGTACTGTACCCACAGACCATGTGTTCTGTCCTTACAATTCTTCCATTTCCATCTTTCCTTATTATCTGATGCTTTTATGCTTCCTTTAAAGCCTCTTCAGATGTAACTACATCTGGTATTTGTAAATTCAGAAATGTGGTTTCAAAAAGTTTGGTGATATTCTCTGCACTCCCCCCTGCGCGGCTCTCTTTCTGTAGCTGCCGCGTCAGCCTTCCTATTGCCCCAGCTGATAACATCTGTATTTGCAGAGTGGGCTGCACATTTTAAGACAGCCACAGATGTAGGGAGTTGAATGGCATTTAACAATATTGCTATCCAATTTTATGTTGTAATGGGTTTGTCTGTAGATGTGATCATGCACAATTCCCCAGTTATAATGACTATATATATAAATACAAATTTATTCCCATTTGCTTAAATACATGCCCTGAATAGGGCTACCAATTCATCTGCTTGGACAGAAATAATATCTAGGAGAGAGTGAGAGTAAACCACATCAAATTGATTCACTACAGAGTAGCCAGTCCCTACCTCTCCAGACTCCAAACGCATAGATTAGCCTAATAAACAATGTTAGGATTTGACAAAGGTGTTAGAAATGTCAGAGCTAAGTTTAGTGTACATAGAGACACCTTCACCACAATCATGCAAGAGCCACAGGGTTAATACCACATGCTGATATATAGATACAGGATTTTAAGTTTTTTCTTTTAGAAGCAGTGAGTGTACTTCATGTGGGACATGTACAGTTAGTGAATGTAACAACACAACGTCAGCACAGCTACCACTTGACTTGCAGCTGCTGCCACATCTATCCTCTCACTACTGCATCTAATTGCTTAGATAAATAAGCCACTGGTCTGTGCTGACCCCCATGCTGTTGACATAACACCTCTGACATGTACCCTGTTTTTTCACACACCAATAAATCATAGTCAACAAGTCAAGTAAGTCATAGTAGGCAAGAGCTGAAGCTGAGGCTAATGCCTATTTCAAATATGTAAAGGTCTTATCATAATTGTCAGTCCGTTTTTTTACATGTATTTGCACATGCTTGGAGAGGCTGTGCCTCTCTGTTTAATTTAGAATCCAAGCACGGTAGTAGCCAATCATTCCTAGGAAGCAAAACTTTTGCTGCTTTGTCTCGGGTCTGGGACAACAAGCAGTTATTGCTGAGATGCGAGATGCATCTAGGGCCCGACAGCCAGGAGTGAGTATATGACCCAAGTACTTCACTCTCTCTTGACAGAGTTGCAACTTTTGTTTGGAGACTTTCAGTCTCACACTGGCCAGGAATGTTAATTTTGCCACAGTGTCAATTTGGCACACCTCACTCGACGGACTTCTTAGTAAAACATTATCAACATAGGTGATAATAGGCTTGATATAAGCAGAATTATTTTTTAGAGGCAAGATACCAGAGCTTCGTTTGAAACGGCCCCTGACTCTGTGTATCTTTGTGGCAAATGTGGCAAAATACCTTATCCTTTGAAAATAAACGCAAATCAAAACTAAAATATGGATCCGCTCGAATTGTAACTTATGCATTTTTCTATCAATTACAGAGAAACACGTTGCATTCTGAGTCAACCTTGAGTCACAACCACCTCCTGTTGTGCAGAGAGGGAAAGCTGCTCAAAGATCTGTCTCTGCACAGGGGTGACTTTAACAAAAACACTAAACACAAAAAATGATGTATTTTGTGATGATAATACATGACCCAAAGTGTGTTGGACATGCGTCCAATCTTTGGCATTTACCACACCTCAACTAAATAAAAATCAACATGGGGATAATAATATCGAGTTTGCAAACAAATATGTCAGACCAGGTGACAGGTCTACTACATCTGCAGAGTAGCTTTACTTGTAATTACGCCGGCTTTTTCAACAGTCTTAACTGTATGTCCTAATTGGTACCATTTTTCTAAGTATTCGGATCCGGGGACATCATGAAAAAGTCATCACACATTGCAAGTACTCTGGTGTTTCTTTATCTTCCTGGACTGAGACTGGAGATGTTAATACTATACTAAGCTGTTTGCTAATGGTCCCTTTAAACCAACCCCATTATGTTTGAGTGAAATTATAAGATATAATTTACACATGAAGTCCCAGTCCAGTAAATTTTCGGAGCAAACACTGCTGAGGAGGAATGCTGTTTTACTACATGTTCTTTACATTTAACTACCCATGGGTAAGGAACTCTCTCAAATATGAACTGATCTAATACTCCTGTACCATGCACTTTTCATTGTCATAAACTTACACTATCCTTCTTTTCTTTCATACTAATATCTGCTTCTGTCTCGTTCAAAAAGAAAAATATCCCCATTAACAGAAAGAGAGTTGGCTGAGTAGGCTGTGCTGATGCATTCAGAGTGAGTTGAGGAAAACAGTTCAAGTTGTAAATCAGAAGTGTCACCACAGGGTCTCCTGTTCAGACCTCTCTGTCCTCTTCAGCTTTGTCATGCTGAGACCAGACAGGAGTTTGAGAGAGCTGCTGTGGAGAGTGATCTCCGTACTGTTTCTGATGTTCCTTGTGACAGTGACGTGCTAAAGTGGCCTTCTCCTCTGGTTAGCCCCACAGCCACATCCATGTTCTTCCTTCAAGCCTTTCATAGTTTTCAATTGTTCAGTTCCTTTAGAGCTGCTGTACTCCAAGTAACAAGCTGGCTCATAACATAGTCCATGATGTCCTCCGTATAGCCTTTGCCTCTCTCTCTTCTGCACAGGTCTATCTTTCCTACTGTTCTTTAACCTACTTTCTTTTACCTTCTCTACCATAGCCCTACTTTCTTTTACCCTCTCTACCATAGCCCTACATTAATTTTGCTTTTCTATGCTCAACACTCCAGATGAACGAAGTTGCCCTTCAGTTCACCTATTCCATACTTGCTAATTTCCCGTCTATATATTCAGATCAACACTTTCTCTACATGTCCCTCAAACACCCTGGATTCTCTACTCCTCTAGGAAAGTTAATAGCTTTACTCTTACTGCTCCCCATCGCAGTGTCCCCTTGATATTTTTATTTCCAATTACCTCACGCCTAAAATCAGAGCAAAACCAACAAAATGTGATGACAGTCTTATCAGATACCCAATGTTCTCAGGCCTATTTTACCAATGCGCACAACCAAAAACAGAGCACGCAGTTTACTACCTACGCATAGGCAGTAAGGCCACTACCACTATCACTGGCAGGAAATATAATGCGCATAACCAAAACAGTGCACTCACAATTTACCACCTACGCGCAGGCAGTAAGGCCACTACCACTATCACTGGCAGGAAAATGTGCACCAAATGCTACCTACGCATAGGCAGCAAGGCCACTACCACTATCCCTGGCAGGAAATGTGCACTCAACCACTACCCCTCTCTCGGGTAGGGACAGGCCTTCCTTCCCTATTTTACCACCTCAAAGTGTAAAATCAGGGACTCACCACCACGTTGTCTGTGACCACCGAATATGGTCGTTACCGTATCCGAAACACAGGAGGATTCCCTCTGGCCAGGCTGGGTGCCGCAAAGCAGTGTTTGGTGCTGGTGATGGCCTTCTCCCAAGATCACAAAGAGATCTCCCTCAGTTGCAACTTTGTTGGGTCCTGCGCCGTTGGTCCTCCTCGCTATGCCTCAGGAATAGGTAATCCCATCCTCGTCACCATTAATGTGGTCAAAATTAATCCAAGACAACTGGTGTGAGACTGCAGCTTTATTCATGACGCCGGGAGCATGTTACCCACATGAAATGTCAAAGTAACAAGCCCACACATCTGTGGGTGAAGCCAACACTTATACCTTATCCCACACCCATGGAAAATCACAAGTTGTCGCCCTCCATTAATCACTTAACCTTCTAGTATTTTAACAGAGATACGAAATGTTTACAACCCCACTTAACCATCTGGTGTATTGACAAAGATAAGAAATGTTCATGACCCCGCATCCTGGGGTTACCCAAATACACTGACACAAGGGTTAAGTTAACCAAACATTCTAACCTAGGAGCTGCAAAAGACACATGGGTCAGAGTAGGGTGATGGCAATTAGATTTCACTACATGTATGTAAGGTATACTAAACATTCAATGAGAGACATATCAAATTTATCCCACAGTTATAATCATCCAAGTTATGCCTCAACTAAACAATTGTTAAATGATGTTCTTGTTGTTAATATGCTCTTGTTTTCACCGTTCTAACTGTATCTTGGTTACATTGTTAATGAATGTTTCAGACCATGATGCATTCCTTTAATGACGTCTTCAATAACATTTGCCTTTCGAGTATAAATTCCCACTTAGCTATTACAACCTGTCTATTAGCATGTTACAAATAACCACTTTTAAGGTCTATTTTTAATGGTCAATATTTACATGGTTTTATAAAACAAGTGTCTATTTTTAGTATTATAGACTTTTTTGCAAATGTATTACATTGAGCAAAACCTCCAGACTTTTCATAATTTTGCACATCAGGAAAACAGTGTTTCATAACTAGACCTACATATCTTCTCTGACTTGCCAGACCTACATTTACATTTATTTACATTTAAATTTATTAATTTAGCACTATTATCCAAAGTGACTTGTATATTTAAATTATATTACAAAGTCTATTGTCCCTGGAGGAGTTTGGGGTTAAGTGCCTTGCTCAAATGCACAATGGTGGAAGCCAAGAATTGAACCCACAACTTTTCTGGCTACTGCATGCTAGCCTAGCTCCTTAGGTCAGACCCCCCAAGAATGTCAGAACAGCATTTATTGCACAACATTACCAGTTAAAATGCTACATAGTACATTCTGCTGCTATAAATGTGTCTGGGTAGGTGGCCTATATACTAGTTCACATATGCCACCAACACCTAGCCTGGCCGGAAGTACGTAGGATGGTAACACCAGGGTAAACCAACACCATCACAAACTTACATTTGCCACTAACACCAAGCGCAACAAGCAAGCGGACATTTCTTCCTCTGTTATTTTTTTTAACCCCCGGCCGCCACTGGTGGCATCTGTAGGTTTTCAATGGTAGATATTAATGATTGATATTTTACAGTCTTAGAAAGGTAAGAGTCCTCCATAAACAGATCAAATGCACATGCACACACACACATACACACACACGCACGCACACACACACACACACACGCACACACACACACACACACACACACGCACACACACACACACACACGCATGAATGCACACGCACACGTGGACACACACACACATGCACACACACACACTTTGTGTCTGATTCTGCTTTTTCTGGAATCCACCGCCACATTTACTCTTTCCACTCGTATCATTGCCAATAATAACCAGATGATGTGTGTGTGTGTGTGTGAGAGAAAGAGGTTGTGTGTTGCCCATTCAGCATGTGTGTACTGTGCGTGCGTGCGTGCATGCGTGTGTGTGAGGGAGGAGACAGGAGAGAGAGAGAAAAGACGAGGGGGAGAGAGAGGGAGAGGGGGAAGGAGAGAGAGAGAGAAGACAGAGGGAGAGAGAGGAAAAACAGTGAAAGACCATCACCACCGTATTGAGAAAACAATAGTGTGTGTGTGTGTGTGTGTGTAAATGGTTTGTGTGCAAGCAGCGCAAAGGGCAGGTATATTCTATTGACTTTTTAATAATTTTATGTGTGTGTGTGTGTGTGTATGTGTGTCCTCCAGAGTCCCTGCTCTCCCAGTGAAGAATCTAACAGGATCTGGACCTGTACATCCAGCACTGGCAGGTACTCTCTTACACACACACACACATACACACATATACACACACACACACACATACACACATACACACACATATACACACACACACACACATATACACACACACACACACACACACACACACACACATACACACATATACACACACACACACACACACATATACACACACACACACACTCTCTCTCTCTCTGCAGGTATGACGGGCATGCTGATGTGTGCTGCAGGGCTACCTGTGTGTCTGACCCCACACACACACACGCACTCTCTCTCTCTCTGCTCTGCGCTGCAGGTATGACGGGCATCCTGATGTGTGCGGCAGGGCTTCCTGTGTGTCTGACCCGCGCCCCCAAACCCGTCCTGCACCCCCCACACGTCAACAAGAGCGACCTGAAGCCCGTCCCAGGGGTCAGCGGCATCCGCCGCAAGACCAAGAAGAAGCACCTCAGGAGAGGTGTGTGTGTGTGTGACAGAGCGGCAGACTGTATGAGTGTGTGTGTGTCTGTGTGTGTGTGTGGGACAGGGGGACAGCGTCAGGAATGTAACAGTTCTAAAATAGTGATAGCCTTGTTGATAAACAGCTTATTTCTTTCATGTCTGAAGCAGTGATCTATGAAGTTGCTATGGCTGTCTAAAGTTTAATTGGCTGTGACGGCAGCACAAAATTCATTATCCATAACTCACAATAATTTATTTTATGTTTTGTGTGTGTGTGTGTGGGGGGGCTGTTAAAGCGGTATACCGCGAGACCATAACATACCGTCCCAGCCCTACGTGTGTGTGTGTGTGTGCTCTCCCTCTAAATGCATTATTCCTTTGATCTCATCTACCTGGGGAGGCATAGTCTGCTGAGGACCCCCTACACACACACGTGGATACGCACACACACACGCATGCACGCACGCATACACACTCACACACACACATGCTTCCACAGGGTCCTGAAGTGGAACAGGGAGGGCCGAGCACAGACACACCAGAGCCAAGTCTCACACACACACACACACACACACACACACACTTCCATTTTTAATCCACTGGCATAATTACGAGCAGAGCAGAGCCCTAGCACAGGCCAACACCTCACAGCTGCAGCAGGATGGGTCATAGTGTGTGTGTGTGTGCTGTGTGTGCGTTAGTGTGTGGTGCGCGGGTGTGTGCATGTGCATGTGTCCTCTGGTGTGTACATAATAGTGCTGTCAAACGATTAAACATTTTAATCGCGATTAATCGCTGAATTCCTATAGTTAATCACGATTAATCACATATTTTATCATATGGTTAAAATTCTATTATTTTGCATTTCTGAACTTTCCAGGAGTCCATATTAACAATAAAGCAATTATTGTGTATCTTGATTGGGATTCAAATGAAAGCAAAGCAAGTTACTTTATTAACTGAACTAAGACGTAGGTCTATTTGATTATTTCAAATAAAATTTCAAAAGATGTGCAGCAGACCTGAGGCAACACAATATTCTTCAGAAATTTAGCTGATATAAACGGAAATAAATGCTTCCGCAGAAGTGCGTGTACAAAATGTAGGCCTACACACATTATAAAGCGGAAAGACAGCTAGTAATCACACGTTGACGTTACATTTGTTTTTAATTCACAGGACATTCAATCATTTTACTAACACGGCAGTTATGAAGAATTATGTTTATGTAACTTACTCATGTCGAAACTATGTACATTATCAACCTAATTCGTTTGCAATACCCTGAGAACAAATTTAGCATGTACACTTACCATAATATCCCATGCAAAATGGTTAGCTTGCTAACTGTGGAACTTCAGTATAACGTAGCCAATTATCTCACCTACTGTAGTTGTAGGAAATAGGCTACGTTCATATTACAAGTGATAGAATGAATGTGTGACTTATGTTTAGCTGATGTTATGACATGTAAAGTTAAGCTTGCTGAACTTAGTTATAGTCAGCCATGGGCAGTTTGACTGTGCCTATCGATAAATTTGTGACACTCCTGTAAACTAGAAAGAGCAAACCATAGGAACATGGTCACATTAATCCCATAAACACACAGATAACTCTTACACCAACCTTATTTTGTGCCTTTTAATCACGTTTGTTTCAATATTTAGTAAGTATAAGCCCTTTTCGCTCCCAACTCCGATGCAGCATAGGTTTCCATTATATCAGTCATCTTTTTCCTAAAAGGGGCGGTAATGCGCAGCATATACAACGTTCCATTCCATTCGTCAGTGTGTATTGTTTAGTTTCCGGTCTAGCTAAATCCGGTGTGGTGTTGTGAAAAAACTACAAAGTTTGTTTAACCAAAAAGAACGTTAATCTTGCGTTAAAAAAATTGACGCCGTTAAAATAGGTTTACATTAACGCCGTTAATAACGCGTTTAACTGACAGCACTAGTACATACAGTATCTATCTGGTATTAAATTGTTATTGTGCATTGTGTGTGCATGACTGTGTGTATTCTGTTAGCACAAACTTAAGTGGAAACTGTGTGTGTGTCGATGGCAGGCAAACATCCAGAGGACGTTGTTCGCAGATACACGGAAAAGATCAAATCCGCTCCTGATGAGGTTAGACACTTCCCAACTTGCTAATGCTAACGCTATTGCTAACTCATGCAAGCTGATGCTAACGCTATTGCTAACTCATGCAAGCTGATGCTAACGATATTGCTAACTCATGCAAGCTGATGCTAACGCTATTGCTAACTCATGTAAGCTGATGCTAACGCTATTGCTAACTCATGTAAGCTGATGCTAACGATATTGCTAACTCATGCAAGCTGATGCTAACGCTATCGCTAACTCATGCAAGCTGATGCTTATGCAAAACCCTCAACTTTAACATGGCCCTACAACCATGCCTTAACAGGGTGACATCGTTAACATGGCCCTACAACCATGCTTTAACAGGGTGACATCTTTAACATGGCCCTAATGTGGACCATAAAACACATTACAGGCTGTTAAAGTATTGCATATACAAATGATTCTGACATTCATGATTCATGATATATCACTGTATGCTTGAATAGATAAAACATGTTCTATTGCTTGTGTCAGCACTTTGAATTCAAAGCTCTCCTGTTTATGTTAATGATAACTGAAATGATAGTAATAAATGATTCATGATGATGAGGATGAAAATGATGATCATGATGAAAACTGGCTTCATTATTTTTAGGACTGCACCATCTGCATGGAGAGGCTAGTCACATCCTCCGGCTATGAAGGCCTGCTGAGCCAGAAGGGCATTAAGCCAGAGCTGGTGGGCAAGCTTGGCAAGTGTGGCCACGTGTACCATCTGCTCTGCCTGGTGGCCATGTACAACAACGGCAACAAGGTGACGCAGCAACGCGCGCCTGCTAATAAGGGCTAGCGGCTAATAAGGGCTAGCGCAACAGTGGCTAACCAATGAATAACACGAATGGAGGAGCAGCTAGTTTGCCAAACGATGCTTGTAAAGGACAATTGGTTTATGATGCTTTAAGGAGTGCAAATATCATACGATGAAAACCATGAGCTATGTTATACATATTTAACTAGTTAGCTAATATAGTGATGAAAAGTAGGACCTATGTTATATAACTAGTTAGCTAATATAGTGATGAAAAGCAGGACCTATGTTATATAACTAGTTAGCTAATATAGTAATGAAAAGCAGGACCTATGTTATATAACTAGTTAGCTAATATAGTGATGAAAAGCAGGACCTATGTTATATAACTAGTTAGCTAATATAGTGATGAAAAGCAGGACCTATGTTATATAACTAGTTAGCTAATATAGTGATGAAAAGCAGGACCTATGTTATATAACTAGTTAGCTAATATAGTGATGAAAAGCAGGACCTATGTTATATAACTAGTTAGCTAATATAATGTTCCCAGAGCTCCATGCTCCCCACTTCTTTTTTCTGTTAAATACATTTTATCTGTTTCAATTAGAGCTATTCCATAAATATTATCCTGATTGTTTCAAAACATATAAAACTATAACAGTAGATAATTTCATATGAATAGAATGCAGAATTGGGGAATATCTTTCTTCGGCTCCCATGTTTTGGGCTAACATTGGACTTCAGCAACATGGGACTGACCCTGAAGGGTCAGTAAAGTGTCAACAACCTGGGTTGTTTCCAGATCCTACCCCGTCACTCTCCCTCTCCCTTTCTCTCTCTCCCTCTCTCTCACTTTCTCTCTCTGCCTCTCTCTCCCTCTCCCTTTCTCTCTCTGCCTCTCTCTCTCCCTCTCTCTCTCACTTGTTTCCTGGCAATGTCTCCACTGTCCTGTAATTAAAAAAAAAGAAAATAATATTTTACAATTCTGGGTAGCTTGATAGTTGTGAACCAGTCCCATGACACAACACATAAAGTAACCTGACTTTGGGTTTGGTCATTTACTCTGGTCTCTGTCTGTCTCCGGCCCCAGGACGGCAGTCTCCAGTGCCCCACATGCAAGGCCATCTACGGGGAGAAGACCGGCACTCAGCCCCCTGGGAAGATGGAGTACCACGTCATCCCTCACTCACTTCCAGGCTACGCCGAGGTCAAGACCATACGCATCGTTTACGACATCCCTGCAGGCATTCAGGTATGTATGTCTGTGTGTATGTGTGTGTGTCTGTCTATGTATGTATTGCACTGTGCCTGTTTGTGTGGGTTGGAAAGAGTGAGAGAGGTTATCTTAGAGGCAGTCTGTAGTTTAAAGGTTATCTTAGAGGCAGTCTGTAGTTCTGAGGTTATCTGTTGATTCGTCTCTGTAACTGTCACACTGCCATGTTTGCGCCCTTTGGTCACAGTCCATCATGGACAACCTTTACCATTTCCTTCATATGGCTACGCTACGCTACATGAGTAAAGTAGAGGGAAAGTCGTCATATGGCTACGCTACATGAGTAAAGTAGAGGAAAAGTCTTCATATGGATACGCTACGCTACATGAGTGAAGTAGAGGGAAAGTCGTCATATGGCTGCTACATGAGTAAAGTAGAGGGAAAGTCGTCATATGGCTATGCTACATGAGTAAAGTGGGGGGAAAGTCATGGCTAGTGAAAGTAGGAGGGAAAGTCGTCAAAAAAGCATGGCTACATGAGTGAAGTAGAGGGAAAGTCGTCATATGGCTACATGAGTGAAGTAGAGGGAAAGTCGTCATATGGCTACACTACATGAGTAAAGTAGAGGGAAAGTCGTCATATGGCTACGCTACATGAGTAAAGTAGAGGGAAAGTCTTCATATGGATACGCTACGCTACATGAGTAAAGTAGAGGGAAAGTCTTCATATGGCTACAGCTGTGCTACGCTACATGAGTAAAGTAGAGGGAAAGTTGTCATATGGCTATGCTACATGAGTAAAGTAGAGGAAAAGTCTTCATATGGCTACACTACACTACATGTGTAAAGTAGAGGGAAAGTCGTCATATGGCTACGCTACGCTACATGAGTAAAGTAGAGGGAAAGTCGTCATATGGCTACATGAGTGAAGTAGAGGGAAAGTCGTCATATGGCTACGCTACATGAGTAAAGTAGAGGGAAAGTCGTCATATGGCTACGCTACATGAGTAAAGTAAAGGGAAAGTCTTCATATGGATACGCTACGCTACATGAGTAAAGTAGAGGGAAAGTCGTCATATGGCTACAGCTGTGCTACGCTACATGAGTAAAGTAGAGGGAAAGTCTTCATATGGCTACAGCTGTGCTACGCTACATGATTAAAGTAGAGGGAAAGTTGTCATATGGCTATGCTACATGAGTAAAGTAGAAGAAAAGTCTTCATATGGCTACACTACACTACATGAGTAAAGTAGAGGGAAAGTCGTCATATGGCTACACTACACTACATGAGTAAAGTAGAGGGAAAGTCGTCATATGGCTACGCTACATGAGTAAAGTAGAGGGAAAGTCTTCATATGGCTACACTACACTACATGAGTAAAGTAGAGGGAAAGTCGTCATATGGCTACGCTACATGAGTAAAGTAGAGGGAAAGTCTTCATATGGCTACACTATGCTACATGAGTACAGTAGAGGGAAAGTCGGGATACATATGGGGATAAACATGGCTACAGCTGAGCTAACATGTGTAAAGGGGAAAATCATATGGCTACACAGCTACATGAGTAAAGCTTCCTAGATACGCTACATGAGTAAAAGTGAGGGAAAATCTTCATATGGCTACACTCGCTACATGAGTAAAGTAGAGGGAAAGTCGATCATATAGATCGCTACATGAGTAAAGTAGAGGGGAAAGTCATATGGCTACACCACGCTACATGAGTAAAGTAGAGGGAAAGGCGCCATATGGCTCACATGAGTAAAGTACATATGGAGTAAATGAGTAGAGGGAAGGAAAGTCTTCATATGGATACAGCTGTGCTACCACGCTACATGAGTAAAAGTAGAGGGAAAGTCAGAAGGAGTAAAGTAGAGGGAAAGTCTTCATATGGCTACACTACGCCACATGAGAAGTAGAGGAAAGTCTTCACACGCCACATGAGTAAAGTGAAGGAAAGTCTTCATATGGCTACAGCACGTGCATGAATGAGTAAAAGTAGAGGAAAGTCTTCATATGGCTACACATGAGTAAAGTAGAGGGAAAGTCTTCATATGGCTACACTACGCTACATGAGTAAAGTAGAGGAAAAGTCTTCATATGGCTACACTACCCTACATGAGTGAAGTAGAGGGAAAGTCGTCATATGGATACGCTACATGAGTAAAGTAGAGGGAAAGTCGTCATATAGATACGCTACATGACTAAAGTAGAGGGAAACTCACACTAGCAGATTGTGCAGTACCCCTGCTTTAATAGCATTACATACATGTTGTGATCAAATAATTATTTTTTGGTCTCCTAGTCCCATTTTCTTGTGTCCTTTACATCTCCAGCGATGGTGTAGCCTTGCCAAGTGCTAGTGCTAGGCACTGTGTGCACAGATGGTTGAATAATTGGTTAATATTCGAATATTAATATCCCTATTTGTTTATTCCAACAGGGAAGCTACAGCAGGCGCGTAACTGAACCGTTCCGTTTGCAACGCGTAAAATCCATTTTAGAAGAATGGTCTATTTTTTTCGAACGTACGCACCACTATCACGTCTGGTGTAGCTACTTCCATTGATTATAATGGAAGCTAATTGTTGTAGCAGATGCAACGCGAACAGAATTACAGTTACTAGCCTGGTATAGCTCAGCCCTTAAGCTCACAGAGTCGTGGAAGTTGTGTTACCATAGTAGCATTGTATAGCATAGCATAGCATAGAAGTTACGTTATCACATGATCACAGTAGAAGTTCTTCTAACGTTACCTACCACTTCACTGTTAAAGGTTGTATCAGCGATGGTGGGGTAACGTCACTTCTGTTGACGTTCAAACAAAACAGAGACCTAGCTCGCTACTCCCTTGCCCTCCCTCCCGTGCAATTGAAACTCTACTGAACGCGCATCACGCCGATTATTGGTTGGAACACTTTATTTTGCCTTTGAGTGGTTGGCAACACTTATTGTTAGCAATTGTTTTTGTGTGCAGATCTCAGAGCCTAGGCTGCCTACAGAGTGTTTTTTTTATGGCCTGCTTATGGGGCTGGCAGCTAGCGGATCGTTAGGAAAGATTAGATGAATGTGATCATTTATGTTTGGGCCTGTTATCGCTGATACAAACTTTAATCAAGTTAGAATTCTGCCATCACAGTGGATGAGACAGTTTTTCCTCTTTGTTCTGTTCATTTGAATTTGCATTTGAATTTGCATTTGAGAGTGTAGCCAACACAACGCAGAGAAATGAACAGGAAGTGCTACTCTTAGATAGCCTGACGAGCCAGACCCACATTAAAATGTAGGGTCTGGGCACTCACCGTTCGCAGTGCTCAGTCAGAGGGGCGGGATAATCGGTTGTCTTTCAAATTCCCTCTGCACGCAATAGGACAGCGCTGAGTCCCATGCGTTTTCCCACCAGCGGAGCTAGTTGGCTAGTTCAAACTTTTGCCAACTTATAAAAGCTTAACTCGTGTCACACTGTTCTTCAACAGCAACATCCATATTCTTTGTTTTCAAATAGCAGGGAATTCAAGCCAAACCGTTGCATCTCTGCCATCAATCATTATGTTAAGCCCGCCTAACTCTATACACGATTTGATTGGCCTGATAGAAGTTTAATTTTTCGAGCTCACAAGCCAACAGAGAGTTGCTAGACTAGCCCTGGCAGCAAATGTAATTTTCTGCCGCTAGGGTGCGTCTAGATTTCTAGGCTAACTCTTAGAACTCTTGATAAATGATTCGTATGTACTACACCTGTATCTTATATGTACTACACCTGAATCTTATATGTACTACACCTGAATCTTGTACTACACCTGTATCGTATCGTACAATTACTATAAGATACCACTGTCTCTCTCTAATTCAAATACGGCTTTAAGGCTGATTTATGCTTCTGCGTCGATTCCACAGCGTACCCCCGCAGACCCCTCTGTGTCGCTCCACCCCCCTCCGAGCCCTCCGCCGTAGCTCGACGTACACCTCCAAAAAGGTTTAACCTTGCGTCAAAGCAGACCGCAAAGACTGTGATTGGTCAACTGGTACTGTGTGTTGATAGTTGGTGTTTCAAGCAGCCTACTGTGGGGATTAGCAACATGCTAGTTCACTGACATAAGCAGCCTACGGTGGGGAGTTAGCAACATGCTAGTTCACTGACATAAGCAGCCTACTGTGGGGAGTTAACAACATGCTAGTTCACTGACATAAGCAGCCTACTGTGGGGAGATAGCAACATGCTAGTGTCCACCCTCCTAACCACCTAACTGTCCACCCTCCTCCACACACACACACACACACACACACACATACACAGATGCAGCAGTGCTGAGGTGAGAGTCACACAGTCAGCGAGTGTGTGTGCATCTAACAGGAAGTGGCTGAGTGGGGGTTTCCTGCTCCCCTCGGCTTTGACCTGCTTTTGCTGCAAGGGCTGCAAACTACACACACACACACACACACACACACACACACACACACATGCATAAACACACACACACACACACACACACACACACACACACACACATAATAAACACACACACACACACCAAAGCAAATCTATCTTTCTTTTTTCACATATAGCATAACTGTGGCCCACCTTTTCATATGAGCTATCTTATCTTGCCCTGAACATGAATACTTTTCATACAAGCTGTCTTATCTTGCCTTGAACATGAATACTTTTCATATGAACTATCTTATCTTGCACTGAACATGAATACTTTTCATACAAGCTATCTTATCCTGCACTGAACATGAATACTCTTCATACAAGCTATCTTATCTTGCACTGAACATGAATACTTTTCATATGAGCTATCTTATCTTGCACTGAACATGAATACTTCGGTAACACTCCATAATAAGGTGCCATAATAAATAGCAAACTAGTAATTACCTAACCCTTTGTTAATATTTGTTAATTGTTACTAAATATCTATTTGGCACAAGTTAATAGTTTTTTCATCATTAATTAAATATTAGTTGTTTGCATAAAATCTGTATGTTAATGTTTTAACAAATATATTAACTAATATTGTATTAATATTTGTTAATAGTTAACTAAATGTATTTTTGGCACTAATTAACAGTTATTTCTTAACGTTAAATGTTTATTTACAAACTATATACTAATATAAAAGTTAATGACATATTATTATTTATCTAGCTTTTCTGATTAGCTTTGTGGAGAATTTATGGAATTTATGGTTTATAGCTGTATGGTCTTGTGGGGTGTATAAGGCACCCTACTGCCAGTGGTTGGTTGTGAGAGTTTGCACACCTCCTCTTCCACTTCATCCTTATTGGATACCTTTGTGGTTGGCTGTCCTGTAATTGGCGACCCTCTGTCTAGTGTTTGAAAGTAGTGTACTCTTTGCCTTTGGAAGTATTTGTTTGCTGCTTGAATTTGGTGAAATTCAGGGAAGGGGGTGTAACAGAGTTAGAAATGTAGTTTAGTGTTTGTATGTGATTTTCGCCGTAATTAAGCAGCTTTATTGAGATTGGTGTTTTGGAGTCCAGTTTGGAGAAACGTTATACTGCAGCTCTGCTGCGTTTTGTCCTTGTATAGTTGCCATAGCTGATCAGAAGCGGTATGCTTTGCATTGGGTAGGTTGACTGTATAAAGCACTCAACACTTTGTTTTAATTTTGTAACTGTAAAATGTTGTTTAAGTTGAAAACGTTGATATACCACCTGTATTATATTACTTTACATGTATTGTTAGGATTTGGGTGCAATTCTAGCAACTTAGAGAATGTTTATTAATGTTTTCATTATGACCAGAGTTCATACACACGAGTCTAACGTGACTAGCTGTAAACTCCGCAAGCAACTTTCCATGCATTCAGTGTAGTTTAACTCAGTGTGCATGGAAAGTGCAATTCAGTCTAGCAGGAAATGAATGTACATTTAGTTTAGCATTATGTTTATGCATTACCACCGTATGGTCTATGTCTGTGAGTGTTTAGTGAGTCTCAGAATATTAATAAACTGTCGTTCTGTGCACCTGAACATTCGATGTTGCATGTCTCCCTTGCTAGTAGGGCTGACAGTGATGGTATAGGAATGATGCATGTAATAAAGTCAAAGTCAAAGTCAAAGTCAGCTTTATTGTCAATTTCTTCACATGTTCCAGACATACAAAGAGATCGAAATTACGTTTCTCACTATCCCACGGTGAAGACTAGACATATTTTACCAATTTAGGTCCACAGACAAACATAACATTCAAGTAAACAAAAAAGTAAGTAAATAAGTAAATAAGAGGGCACATATAATAATGAAAATAAGAGCAGCAAAATTTGGTTGAAATTGTGCATAGACAGTCAATAAAATACTAGTGCAAAGTCAGGCCAATAAAAGGCTTGGGTAGTTCTGTTTGACGTAAGTAAGAAAGAAAGTGGCATAGTGGTGCAAGTTATGTAAGAGCAGCAGAAGTGTTGTGTTTTCAGGACAACAACACCAAGTTGTAAAGTGTACAAGTGTGCAAGTGTGCAAGTGGAGTAGTGCAGGCGGCCATTTTTGGTCCAATGTCCAGGATGTTATGTGGCTGAGGGTGGAGGGGGGAGAGGAGGGAGAGAGTTCAGCATCCTTACAGCTTGGTGTATGAAGCTGTTGGTGAGTCTGGTAGTGCGGGAGCGCAGGCTTCTGTACCTCTTCCCAGAGGGCAGTAGATCAAACAGATTGTGAGCGGGGTGACTTACACCACCCACCTCACCCGCAAGGCGACCAAAATTGTGAGTGATGCAAATGTCCTTCAGGGAGGGGAGTGAAGCACCAATAATCCTTCCAGCTGTGTTCACTATGCGCTGCAGGGCTTTCCTGTTGTATACAGTGCAGCTTCCGCCCCACACAGCGATACAGCTGGAGAGGATGCTCTCAATGGT
>NC_063193.1:36937710-36970210 GCF_017589495.1 Alosa alosa | reverse complement strand
CACCCCAGCAGCGCAGAGCTAGGGTTAGCTGGCTAATGCTGGCTCCTCTTCCACCAGAGCCTGGGTTAGCTAGCTAATGCTAACCCAGCCTCTTCCACCACCCCAGCAGTGCAGAGCTAGGGTTAGCTAGCTAATGCTAACCCAGCCTCTTCCACCACCCCAGCAGCGCAGAGCCTGGGTTAGCATTAGCTAGCTAACCCAGCCTCTTCCCAATCCTAAATGCCCAGCCTCTTCCACCACCCCAGCAGTGCAGCCTGGGTTAGCTAGAGCCTGGCCTCTTCCACCACCCCAGTGCAGAGCTAGGGTTAGCTAGCTAATGCTAACCCAGCCTCTTCCACCACCCCAGCAGCGCAGAGCTTCCCTCTTACAATCCGCAGGTTTGATCCGGTTGTCTTGAAATGTACTCTACAGTATCAGCAGTTTTTTATTTAAACATTTGTAAAGTGTCTTGTATTGCTTCAATATAAAGATCTATATATAAATATATATTATGTATAAATATATACAGACATATATACGCATACATTAACAAGTGTGATTTAACTTTGAAAACTGTTTGAATGACAAAGTGTAAGCGTAATTTATTTTTTATACTTCCTCGTGATACAATTGTGACCACATAGACACACACACACACACACACACATATACATACACAAACAACCACTCAGACGCATTTACAAATAATACGCAAACCAATAACACTCTCCTATGCACATGTCAATATGATAAAACTTTTATTATTTTTAATCTGGTAATATAAAAGATAAAAAAAAAATGAAATTGCCAGCAAAATGTGGTCAGGGACTGTTGAAATAGATATGTATGTCATGTGAATGTGAATGATTGTCTTCTATATTCCACAGTGTAGACTTAGTGTTGGCTGCTGTCTCTACTTGTCTCTGTAGAAGCTGCATCGTTTATTTTGGAACCAAGGAGGTAAAAGATGGAACTGTGAAAGTGTCCACCTCATTGTGATGTCACGCTAGGGGCGAGCCAATGGGAAAGCGTATACAGCATGGCAGAGCTGCACTCCTCAACTGCCCTCATTGTGTTATGAGAGGAACAGACAAAAGAAAACACAAATGGTCACAGACCTTTCCAGAATTTCAGGAAAATCCCTTAAAATTGGCAGTCGCTCCTTGTGTCCAAAGATAAATGAATTAAATACATTATGGATTGCAATTATATGAAGAGAATACTTGTGTTAAAACATTAGTCAACTATTTTAATGCATAGTCATGTTATGAGTCATGTTATGAATGGCTGGTTTACCTGTTTATACGGTTTATGTACAAACATAGGGTGAAGGCGTTGGCGGGAGAATGTGCGTCCGGTCATAATTGTGTTGGAAATGGCTGTGGCTTATGGACCCCGCCCCTCTGGTCCGACCAATCAGGACTGTGGCTTATGGACCCCGCCCCCTGGTCCGACCAATCAGGGCTGTGGCTTATGGACCCCGCTCCCTGGTCCGACCAATCAGGGCTGTGTGTTTTGCTTACAAACTTCTTTATTGATCAGGGATGGTGTGTTTGTGTGTATGTCACGAGTGAATTTCTTTCCTTAAATGCATTAAGAACTAGCTCTGTTGTAAGTTTGGCACGTCTGTGTCCCACATACCTTTAACATAGAGGCCAAGCGCTCTGGCACTTTTTAGACAGGGCGACCCTTTAAACGCATGAAAACTATTTAAAGACAAGAAAGCACCTGCTTGGGGTGAAGTGTGTGTCTTTGTGCTGTATCCTGATGGCTCGGTAGGAATTTGTTTGTGTTTTGGGTAAAGTGTGTGTGGGTTTGTCCTGATAGCTCCATCTGTGTTTTTGAAACGGAGGACAGACAGGGGTCACGGGTGCTGAGGCATTGATCCTTCTGCATCAGGAGCGCGTGGACAAGCGCGCTCAGCAGCAGATGCTCACGTCTGTGTGCAGTGGAGCGTTTGGCTTGAAGGTGTAAAGTAGGTTCAGATCCTTTTATCTGTGATTTTAAAAGTGAGCCTCTTTTTTGAAGAAGTCTTTTGTCTTATGAGGCCATGGTCTTTTGAGGCTTGAATTGAATTTCATGTAGTCTTCTGTCTTATGAGGCTTGAATTGAATTTCATGTAGTTGATCCCCATGGGGATCAATAAAGTATCTATCTATCTATCATCTATCTAGTCTTCTGTCTTATGAGGCTTGAATTGAATTTCTTTTGCTTCAGTTCTGGATACTGCAGAGCCACGGAGAGGGATAGTGTCATGTAGCTGATGTCTGGAGCTATTTGATTCTCATGACTTTATTTTTCTAAGATTGTTTCATTTTGGTTAATACCAATATCAATGAATGTCTTTACGATGAGAGGAAAGCAACGCCTTGCTGTTTTTCCTCGTTTTATTCCGTCCTCTTGTTTCCCCTGTTAAACATGGTCATTGAGCTGACTTGCCACAGGCAGACGCCATCTTGTGATGTCACAGGCCCCCCACCATGTTCTCTCTTTAGTAGAGGAAATCAGTCAATCAAATTGCAACAAGTGTAATTGACTGGTTAAGGTAAAGGAGAGGGTGAACTTTTTTTTAATGGTGTATGAAAAGCAATGGCAACACTATGCTACAATTTAGAATCATTGTTGGATGAGACAATACTCAAAGGGCTTATTATGAATACCTGTCTTAACTTAACTGTTATGACCTTGTTGCATGTCTGTGTCATTGTTCCCTGTGGAATAAATGCCCCTACCTGCAGGGGGCGCTTGGTTTGGCCTCTGTGTGCTTCCTTCTTTCTTTGTCACTGTTGAAACTCATCATCTCAGCTAGCCTCTATTAGCATCTTTCCTTGTTTCTATTTTTATATTGTTCATTTAACTCCCTGATTCTAGTATAATCAGTTACACCACTGATGAAACTCCCACTATCTCAGATCTTAAATAAAAGAAAACAATAACATCTGAATAGCTTAAAGTAGACATGCATGTTGAGATCCTAATTTACAAGATAGGTTCCCACTGTATGAATCCTAAAAGGTTTAAGACCCTCAAATAAAATAATAAGTTATCTAAAGCTTCAAACAAGTGTACCGACATCTTTAATAGAGTGCAAGATTATCATGAGGTTGGATTGCTTGGAACTTGTAAAGTAGTTTAAATTAGTTGAGTGGTAATGACAATGATAAATGCAGTCAGTCTTGATGGATTATGCGGCCATTAAGGCGGTGTTTACACGTAGCCAGGTATCTGGAACACATATATATATATATATATATATATACACATATATTCTCATGTGTTTTTGCCTTTCATCCATAAGAAAAACACTGAAAACAATTATTTCTGAAAACTTTGGTTAGATTACATTCAATCACACTAAACACTATAACAGTAAAGGCTTGCTGAAGCATCAGCCCTTGTGTTCAGCTCTTATCTGTGTTCAGCCCTTTTCTGTGTTCAGACCTTATCTGGTAAAGATGTGCATGTCCAACCCTATTAGTAACCTCCAGAATTATTGGCACCTCTGCTAAAGTTGACTAAAAAACAGCATAAAACATAATCTGTTGGGGATTCATTGTAATCCCACAATGAAAAAAATTAGGAAAATACAATCTTGAAGTGAAGCAAATTTCTTTTCTTTTTCTCAAATTTCCATTTCCACACTGGATGGGAAGTGTGTTGAAAATGTTTTATCTTATAAATATCTTGGTCTGTGGATTGATGAAAAGCTAACATTCTAAGTTCATATTGATAAGTTAGTGAGAAAGCTGAGAGTAAAACTTGGCTTTTATTTTAGAAATAAATCCTTTTTCACTCTCCAAGCTAGAGGAAACTGATCAGTGCCACTTTCCTACCAGTCTTGGACTATGGGGATGTTATTTATGTGCATGCTGCATCTAACACACTGCACACACTTTTTTTTTTTTTTTTTATTTTTTAAAACATCATTGACATTACAGAAAATGCAACACTACGACATGCACATGAATACTACATACGACAAACAGACGTACATTACATAAACACATACTGTAACTTAACAAGACATCACATTGACTTGGCTTCCACAAACATAACACAACATAACATTAATAACAGAAAGGCTAAGGATGATTTATGTCCAGGATGATTACAGATATGATTATCAGGGATGAAATTGATGACCGGAATGAAAAGAAGGGGGGATGGGGGTGCGGATGGTAGCTCTAAGAGTGTGAATGAGGTGGTGTTGGGATGGGGGGTGAGGGGTAGTGAGTATGTGAGGATGTATGTGTGTGTGTGTGTGTGTGTGTGTGTGTGCGCATATGTATAAGGCTGGTTTGCTGTTGGGCCAGGAGGAGAGAAGCTGGAACATAGAGAGGGAGAGAGGGAGGGTTTCAGAGGAGAGGAGTTGTAATTATTCTATTAATGATAAGTATAATAATAGGAATAACTGATTGCCTGGTTGATTGCCTGACTGATTGCCAACCTGGGCACCCATTAATGGCCACAGTTCCACCCAGCCCCTGCAGTTATACTGTGACGAGCTGACAGAGGGGAGGACCTGCGTGCCACCCATCGCCTCAGGCCCCCAGCATATGCACACATCCCCCACTACCACGACCAACCACACCTCGCCCCCAGACCTTCACCCAACACGCCACTCTTGACCTAAATATGTACAGTATGTGAATGGCTAGGTTGAGGGGTCTATCTAGAGTGTAGCATTAAAAGAAGTGGGCATGCATGGTGGATACCATTGAGAGCATCCTATCCAGCTGTATCACTGTGTGTGGGAAGCTGCACTGAATACAACAGGAAAGCCCTGCAGCATAGTGAACACAGCTGGAAGGATCATTGGTGCTTCCTCCCCTCCCCTGAAGGACATTTACACCACCCACCTCACCCATAGAAGCTGACCAAAATTGTGAGTGATGCAAGTCACCCGCTCACAATCTGTTTGATCTACTGCCCTCTGGGAAGAGGTACAGAAGCCTGCGGCTCCCACTACCAGACTCACCAACAGCTTCATACACCAAGCTGTAAGGATGCTGAACTCTCCTCCTCTCCCCTCCACCCTCAGCTACATAACACCCTGGACATTGGACCCACAATGGCCACCTGCACTACTCCACCTGCACACTTGAACACTTGCAATAACTTGTACACTTTACAACTTGGTGGTGTTGTCCTGAAAACACAACACTTCTGCTGCTCTTACAATAACTTGCACCACTATGCCACTTTCTTTATTACTTAGGTCAAACAGTATTTTATAGTATTTTTACAGTATTTGCACTAGTATTTTATTGACTGTCTATGCACAATTTCAAAAAAATTTTGCTGCTCTTATTTTTTCAATTATTATATGTGCCCTCTTATTCACTTATTTACTTACTTTTTTGTTTACTTGAATGTTATGTTGTCTGTGGACTTAAAATTGGTCAAATATGTCTTGTCTTCACCGTGGGATAGTGAGAAACGTAATTTCGATCTCTTTGTATGTCTGGAACATGTGAAGGAATTGACAATAAAGCTGACTTTGACTTTGATATCTGTCAGGATTTCCCCATGCACACCACACTTACCCTGTGTAAGATGTATGCCTCAACAATGTGTGCATTAAAATAAGTGAGGCATGCAGATAGACACCTGATGAGGCATCTACCTGCACTCCACTCTTACCCTAGCCTGTTTTGTAGTTTTTGTTTATGTATGTCACCTAACATGTAGTCTTGCGATTAAAAAGAGAGTAAAAGCGTGCTGTGTGCTTCCAGGACAAGGCGTGTGCATGAGCGTATGAGGAGGGTGCACACCGGGGGCCCAGGGCCAATAGATAACCCACAGGACCCAACCAATGCCAAAACCACACAGCGACCATGCCAGGACCGAAGTCTCCCAAGCCATCCAATGGGGCCCCGCAGAATAACGATGGGAGAGGCAGAGAGAAAGAGTGAAATTAGTAAAGTTATCAGAGAATGTAAATAAAAGGGGGAGGGAAAGAAGGGGATGCTATTTATATTACTAATAATAATAATAATAATAATAATAATAACAATAATAGTTCCAGCTACCCTCCCTGCCTAGTGTTCGATGATATGTGTATCTGTTGATGAAGTGTGTTATGATCGTGTGGAGATGGAACTCAGGCAAAGAGGGTCAGGACTGTAAGTAGGTGATAAAGGGGTACCAAGGAGAGGTTGTATCCTGAGTATTGATTAAGTTTGTAGTTGATAGGTTTTCTAATGATATATAGTCTGTTAACAAGTTTTTCCAATGAGTGATGTGAGCTTTTTCTTAGATTTCCAGTTCATGAGGATTGTTTTCTTGGCGATAGTCAGCTACCAGCAGTGTTTATTGCGGAGTTGCTTAAATTGACTGTGGATGTATCACCAAGTATGCATAAGGAAGGGATGCTGGGATGTGACAGCCAAAGATGGAAGAGAGATTTTGTGACACTCACCCAGAAGTGGTTGATTGGAGTGCAATGCCAAACCGCATGAATGTATGTATCTGGGTTATTTTGTGTGCAGTGAGTGCAAAGATCCGAGCCAAACCCCATTTTTGCCAATTTATGTGCAGTGAAGTGGAATCTGTGAAGAACCTTGTATTGTATTAGTTGTAGATTACTATTCTTTGTCATGAGGTAGATGTTTTTGCACATTTTGGTCCAGAAGTCGGCACCGGGAGTAATTGATAAGTCTGATTCCCATTTGTGATATGGCGCAGGCCAATTGTTTTTTTCTGAACGAGATATAATTTTGTACATTTGGGAGAGTATTTTTTGGGAGAGGGAATATTAAGCAGCTCTGAGATTGGTGGGGAATGTCAAGGTTAGCTGTCTGGATGTTAATTTTTCCTAGGATAGATGATTTAATTTGCAGGTATTGTAAGAAGTGTTTACTCTCGATGCCGTGCTTCTGGACCAAACAGGAAAATGAGGCCAGATTATTGTCTTGAAGAATGTGTTGAAGGTGAGTGATGCCCTTTCCCATCCATGTGTGAAAGTTAAGTGTTTTTATTGACGGTGAAATCTGGGTTATTCCAAATCGGGTGCGAATTGATGGTGCTATAGGTGAATCAGTGATGTGGTAGAATCTCCACCAGGCTGTCAGAGTAGCTGAAATTGTTGGGGCTTTGAAGGATGGATGTTTTTGACCGACTGACTGCAGAAAGGGAGATCTGAGATTTTAATTTCTTTACAGATTGTTTGTTCTAGGTCTAACCAGGTGTTGTCTGAGGGGGTGGGTGTAGCCATTTGTGGATAAAGTGGAGCTGGTTGGCCAGGGCATAGTGCTGGAATTGTGGGGCCTCTAGTCCTCCCATTGCTTTTGGTTTTGGAGAGTGGCGAGTTTGATCCTTGGGGTCTTATCTTTCCAGTAGAATTTAGTGATTAATGAATCGAGAGACTTAAACCAGAGGGTGGTGGGCTGGGTTGGAATCATAGAGAATAGATAGTTTATTTTGGGCAGTATTGTCATTTTGATTACTGAGATTCTGCCCATGATGGATAATGGGAGGTTCTTCCAGCGTTGAAGGTCATCATCTATTGAAGTGAGTAGAGGGGAATAATTTAGGCTAAATAAGTCTGTCAGCCTGGGGAGACTTTTATCCCTAAGTAAGTGATATAGTTAGTGCAGAGTGGGATAGGTGAAGAGTTATTGTCACATCCCAGCTGTTGGGATGTAATGGGAGAACTGCAGATTTATTCCAATTGATTGAGTATTCAGAAATTTTAGAGAATGTGTCAATGAGTTTGATGGTTTCTTCTACTGATGTTGTGGGGTCTTGAAGAAAGAGAAGAATGTCGCCAGCATAAAGGCTGATTTTGTGATGCATATATGGAGTCTGGACACCTTTGATGAGGGGTTCTGACGGATGGCAGCTGCTAGGGGTTCAATGAAGATTGTAAATAGTGAGGGGGGAGAGTGGGCACCCTGTCTAGTTCCCGTGAAGAGTGAAACTTTGTGATGTTAGTCCATTGGTGATTACTGTGGCTGAAGGAGAGGTATAGAAGTTTAATCCAGTTAATGAACGACTCCCCGAAGCCAAACCTCCCTAATGTGGAAAACAGGAAATTCCAGTTCACCCTATCAAAAGCTTTTTCTCGTCCCAGAGTTGCTATGATGGTATTATCTTGAAGATTTGTAGAGTGATACATTATATTTAACAGTCTGCGGGTGTTGGTGGATGAAATTCTACCTTTAATGAAGCCTGTTTGGTCTGGGTGGATAATGGATGGGGTGACCTCTGCTAATCTGTGTGCTAGCATTTTTGCGATTATCTTATTGTCCACATTGAGGAGAGAAATTGGTCGGTAGCTGGATGGCAATGTTGGGTCCTTATTGGGCTTGAGGAGCAGTGAAATTGAGGCTGTGGTGGAACTAGTTGGAAGACGTCCTTTCTGTTTTGATTCATTAATCATTCTGATGAAAAGTGGAGCTAAGATGGTCCAAAATTGTTTGTAGAACTCAGCAGGGAAAGCCATCCGGACCTGGTGCTTTATTATCGGGCATCTGTTTCAGAGCATCAAACAGTTCTTGTTGAGTTATAGGTGATTCTAGGTTTTTATTTGGTCTCATTGAGTTGTGGTAATTCGATGCTGTTTAGGAAAGAGTCTATGAATTCCTGGTTGGGGTTTATTTCTGAAGAATATAGTTTATTGTAAAACTGGTAAAAAACATGATTTATTTCTTCAGGTGAGCTGGTTAGCTTCCTGCTGAGTTCTTTATGACCGGGATTGTTGATTTTTCTTTGTTACGTTGGATTTGATTAGCTAAGTATTTACCTGATTTATTGCTATGGTGGAAGTTTTCCTGCCTTAGACGGTGAATCATAAATTGAGTGTGTTTATTGAGTATTTCATTGAGTTTGAATTTATGTTTCCTAAGTTTTGCCTGTGTTTCTTCAGTTGGGTTGCTTGCATTGGTTTCTTCTAACTGTTTAATTTTATTGTTGAGTTCTACTTCCTGTTCTTTTTCCTTCTTTTTTGTATACTGAATATGAGATGATTCTTCCTCTGAGTACTGCTTTTCCTGTTTCCCACAGAAGGGAAGGAGATGATTCAGGGGAGCCGTTCATTTCTAGAAAGAATGCCCACTCTCTCCCAACAAAACTGATGAAATTTGGGTCTTGTAAGAGGGATGTATTAAAACGCCATTTGCTAATTGGTCGCTGTTGGTTCGTTATGTTCCATTTAATTGTAACTGGGGCATGATAAGCTAATGACTATGGGATGAATAGTTGAATCAGAGATATTTTTCATTATAGAGTTGCTGGTTAGAAAATAATCAATACGGGAATAGGAGTGGTGGACCGGAGAGAAAAAAGAGTAGCATTTGGAGTCTGGGTGCTGAAGCCGCCAACAATCGCCAAGGCCAGAATCGCTCATGAACTGTTTTATTGTTTTTGTGGATTGCCAGATTCGTTTGCTTTTAGAGTGATCAGATCTGTCAAATGTGGGGTCTAACACTGTATTAAAATCGCCTGCAATTATGATGGGACAGCCCGATAGAGTTGAGATGGAGGTGAAGAGGTTCTGAAAGAAAACTGGGTTGTCTGTATTAGGGCCATAAACATTAACAATTGTTACAGGGGTATTGTGAATTGAGATGTTTATGATGACAAAACGTCCTTCTGGGTCTGTGATGGTGGCGTTATGGATGAATGAGATTCTTTTGTTAATCAGAATGCAAACTCCCCTTTGTTTTGTATTGTAATGAGATGAGAAAATGTGATTGAATTGTCTTGATTTGATGCGGGTGTAGTCTAATTCTGAGAGATGAGTTTCTTGTAGGAGACATATGTCAGCTTTAAACTATCCAAATGATTTAAGATTTTCAGCCTCTTTGCCTGAGATCCAATCCCACGGATGTTCCAGGTCAGGAATGTAAGTGGTACCATGTTGTGATTGTACAGTTATGAACATGTTTGATAAGGTGGGTATTGTGTGTGTGAGTGTGTGCAGGTGTCAGATAGGAGAGGGGGAAGGGGGGGTGGAGGAATAGGTGTGTAATGTGGTGTGCGAATGAGATGTAAAGGGTAGGGGCTGAGAAGAATATAGAGCATAAAGAGGTAGGAATTTGGTTCTGGATTGGTGACAGCATGAACATTTCCTGTTTAGCATTGAAAACATACAGATCATAATTTGACTTTAGCCTATAGACATAATAAACAAAAACAGACAGGACACACAAGCAAACATGTATAGACAAAACACCATGAATAACATTAAACATTGAGAGAGCAAAAGAGAATGGGTGGGTAGGGGGAGCAAAAGGAATGAAACATAAGAAGAGAGAAGAGAGAGGTGATCCAAGCATCAGTAGGCAGTGGGTTAGAGAGAGTTGAGGGTGACAATGTTATAATCAAGATGGATGTTGGCATGAGGTATGATGTGCTATAGCCAGGTGGTGATATTGGGGATGCGATACAGAGTTCCATTGACATACAGTTTATCGACTGACAGTGCTGCTCGTTTGCCCTCTTGCCTGAGTTGTTTCATTATGGGCAAGAGGGCTCTTCTTCTTTCCTGTATTACTTGTGGGAATTGGTCGTTTAGTCCGAATGAAGTGCCTTTCAGTTCTTTCCCTTTGCTTTTGATGAGTTCTTTGTGTTTGAAGTGTTCGAACTTGGCGATAATTGGAGGACACACTGCACACACTTGACACAGTCTACCATGGTGCACTACGGTTTATTACTAATGCCAAGTCACGCACTCATCACTGTCGTCTTAATGAGATGACTGGTTTTAGGTCTGTGTAGATAGTTCCACTGGCACATTTTTATTTATAAAGCTATTAACGGTACTTCAAACTGTGGGAAAAGGTAACAATAAAGCACATGGATTTGTTTACAAGCTAGCTAACGGTTAGCATAAGTTTGGTCATTTAAGGTCATTTAACCATCCAAATGATTTCTAAACAGGTTTATTACGTTGAAATAGTTGCCAAGTTCCCCTTTAAACGATCCAAATTTGAACAGTGCACATGTTTCCAATGACCAGTGTTGTATAAAGAAGCAATACTTGAGTAAAAGTACAAGTACTATACTAAAAAAAGACTTTGGTAGAAGTGAAAGTTACCTTTTATAATATTACTTAAGTAAAAGTCTTAAAGTATCTGATACTGTACTTAAGTATCAAAAGTAATTTTCTGATATTTAATGTACTTAAGTATTTGAAGTAAAAGTAAAAAGTTAAAAAATTTTTTTTTTTAAAGCAAGCCGTTCCCAGATAGCAAACTTCATTGATTTCAAGTTGAAATTTGGTCAGATTGGTTGCTGTTTGGTTGAATTTAAAAAGTCAACATCAATTCAATGTTTAAGTGTAATTATAATTTCAACGTTGAAAAACTGGCGTTGAATCAACATTGCTTAAAGGGTTTGGGTTTTCCATAATTAAAAAGCATTTCATCAACATCGTTTCAATGTCAATCTTCCGAGGATACGCGCTTTAATCAACTGTCCAATCAGCAAGCAGTATTTTATTTGAATTTTCTCCCGGAGGAGCTGGATACTCTCGCTGCAGTGCAAGCGTTAGAGAAGAGAAGAAGAAGAAGTGTGAGAAGTGTCAGCTTAACATTTGTAAAGGTAAGTTCGACATTTATCATTTTTTATCGGCCACTGTTGAGAAACTAAACTAGAAAAAGTTGTTAAATGGGTTATTCCAAGATGTAGTTCTACCGTGTTCTAGACCAGGGGTTCCCAAACTTTTCCATGACAAGGCCCCCCAAATACCACTAGATTCTGGCCGAGGCCCCCCTTTTGCGTGATGTTGTATCGAACCCATCACCAATACGGCAAATGTAGAAATAAGTAAATAAAACATCTAGGTGAAAATCCATTCATTTTTATTGGCTTTGTAACAATAACATTTGTATGTCAGATCTTCAAATCTGGTAAAGTAATTTAACTATCTTCAAATCTGGTACAGTAATTTCAACATTTAACATTGTACCTGTGCACATGTGTCAGTGAATGGAAAAAGAGAGAGATCTTAATGAGAGGGAACACTGAGTATGCATATTAATGAAATGGATGGGCCTGGTGGCAACAATCAAAAACACTGTGAGTGTGTGTGTGTGTGTGAGAGAGAGAGAAGAAAGAAGAGAAAGCATAGCATTCAACAACATTGTGTGTGTGAGTGTGTGTGTGTGTCTGTGTGTGTATGTGTGAGTGAGTGAGCGAGTGAGTGAATGAGAGAGAGAGAGAGAATATCAATGGAATGGGTGGGCCTGGTGGCAACATTCAACAACACTGTGTGTGTGTGTGTCTGTGAGTGGGAGTGAGTGAGTGAGTGTGTGTGTGTGTGAGTGAGTGGGATGGGTGGGCCTGGTGGCAACATTCAACAACACTGTGTGTGTGTGTGTGTGTGAGTGTGTGTGTGTGTGTGCATGTGAGTGAGTGAGTGTGTGTGTGCGTGTGAGTGAGTGAGTGTGTGTGTGTGTGTGAGTGAGTGGGATGGGATGGGTGGGCCTGGTGGCAACATTCAACAACACTGTGTGTGTGTGTCTGTGTGTGAGTGAGTGTGTGTGTGTGTGTGTGTGAGTGAGTGAGTGTGTGTGTGTGAGTGAGTGAGTGTGTGTGTGAGTGAGTGTGTGGGATGGGTGGGCCTGGTGGCAACATTCAACAACACTGTGTGTGTGTGTGTGTGTGTGAGTGAGTGTGTGTGTGTGTGTGTGTGTGTGAGTGAGTGAGTGTGTGGGATGGGTGGGCCTGGTGGCAACATTCAATAACTCTGCACAGAGAGAGAGAGAGAATATATCAATGGGATGGGTGGGCCTGGTGGCTCCTACACAGTTTTTCAAGCCTGGGCTTTATGTCTGTCAGTGCAACACACATGTCACTCTCCACATTTAGACGTGTTCTGTGTTTTGTTTTAAGTACTTTCAAAGTTGAAAAGCCAGACTCACATAAGTAAGTGGTTGCAAAAGGAAGAAGGCATTTCAGAGCCCTCTCAGCTAGGGTGGGAAAGTCATTCCTTACATACATCCAGTAGCTAGACAGGGAAAGAGCCTCAAATTTAATTTTTAAATCCCATGAAGCAGTCATCTCAATCAGCGCCTCCTGTGATTTTAAGTCCAGACAAGAGCCTACATCTGGGGCAAATGGGTTCCTTACCCAGTTTAGATGGGTGCTGTCAATGTCAGGGAAATATTCTCTGAAATATCTCTGGAGGTGATCCAGGTGGGATTGTATCAGTGGAGAAATGGTGTCCAACTCACCACCAGATGACAGCAGCTCTTGGTGTAGTAGTGGGAACATTTCTGTAATTCCCTCCTTGAGCTTGTTTGACCATAGCGTGATCTTCAGGGAAAAAGCACGCACTTTGTCTTGCATATGCACTATGTATGTGTCACGCCCTTGCATGCTTTGATTAAGCACATTTAGATGACAAAAAATGTCAGCCATATATGCAAGTTTGAGAATCCAGGCTGCATTTGTAAACCGGTCAGCCAGCTGATGTTTTTCAGACGAGAGAAACTCTGCAACCTCCCTCCGCAACTCATAGACACGGTTCAAAACTGCCCCCTTGAAAGCCAGCCGCGTTTGAGTGAAGCAGCAGTCCATCAAAACGGGCTCCCATTTCTTTACACAGAAGTGAAAACAATCTGTGTTTCAAGGGACGGGCTTTAATGAAGTTCACTACGTGTATTATGTCCTGTAGTACCTGATTAAGCTCATCATCCAGCCGTTTAGCCACCAGGGCTTCTCGATGGAGCATACAGTGTGTGAACGCCGCTGTTCGGGCCTTCTGTTTGATCAGAGCCGCCACCCCACTGTTCTTCCCAGTCATTGCCGCGGCCCGTCCAGAACACACACCCACCCACGAGACCAGTCAAGTGCATTTGAATCAATATATTTGTCCAACACTTGAAAAATATCTCTCCCGGTGGTTCTACTCTCAAGTACTTTACAAAATAGTATTTCCTCAACGAACTTTTCTTGGGAAATTAATCTGATATACACAAGCAACTCGGCAGCGTTAGCCACATCTGTGCTCTCATCAAGCTGCAGTGCAAAATATTTGCAGGCTCTCACCTGGTCCAACAGTTGATCAGACACATCCTCAGCCATGTCACCAATCGTCTGCTGCTCACAGTGTTATCAGATAGTGGTACAGAATCAATTTTCTTGGCAGCATCCTCACCCAGTAGCTCTTTAACAATGTCTTTGGTAGCTGGCAGTAACAAATCCTCCCCGATTGTGTGTGGTTTCTTGGCTCGCACAATGTGATAGGAAGCCAAAAACAATGCCCTCAAAGCTCTCTCAGGAACAGTGGCTTGCTGCACGAATGTTGCTGACTGCCTGGTCAAATGTTCTTCCTTTCTTCCAAAAAATTCGATAGATTTTTCGGCCTCTCCTGGATGCTTCCGGTTCAGGTGCCGTTGAAGTTTCGATGGTTTTAAGCATTCGTTGGAGAGGATCTCGAAACACAGAACGCATTTGGGGCATTCATGTCCATTCTTGTGTGTGACGCTAGTAAATCCATACTTTATGCATGCTGCCTCATACCTGCGAGTTTTACTAGGCCAGGAGTTCGTTTTCTGAGTTGTTTTTGTGGTTTCGATAGGTGGATCGTCAGGGTTTTTCCTTTTTATAAATCTATCCATTTTGACAGCTAGCCAGCTAGCTAACGTAAATAGCTGAGCTTGCGACGTTACCAGGCTGCACTGACAGATTACGTTATGGTGTTTCATACTGTCCAATCAGAAAGATTACCATTAAAAGAATAATGTTCAGATATGCAATACATTATTATAATGCTATTTCATAACAATATTTACAATAATAGAAATATTTTATGTTTTTACTTTTTTTTATATATATTTTCATCCAACTTGCTGCGGCCCCCACTTTGTTCTAGACTACCGTTGGTGAAAGAACTGAATTTGGTGTTCATTAGCGCTAACATCATTAATGCTAGTGAGTTGGAAAGGTTGCTATTGCTTCACGGTTAAAGTGTCATCGATGGTTAGTCTAGTGTTGGTTGGTTACCATTAGCAGGTAGGCCTACATCCATTTTGAAGATTGGCGCACTAGCTGCTAACCGTTAGCTCCGTAATAGCTATTGCTAATTAGTTGAAACACCTGTGGCTATTCAAGGATCTTTGGTAAATGACACTGCGGTGCCCATCACATACTTATTGTTAATAAAGTCGGACCTCTCTGGTTGACGCTACCGTCGTAAAACTCTTACTGAAATGGGGGTCAATAGCTACAGTGGGCATCGCTTTCAAATGACCACTTCATTCGCGCATTACGCGGCGTGAAGCTGCGTGAAGCTTTAGTACCACTTTCAGCCACTGTGCGGTTGCATCCATTACAAACAAACATGCAATGTGAACGTCTGGGATTGGGGAGAGCACTAAATGCTCTACTGAATAAGCACAAAGTCAAACCTTTAAATGAAAAACACTCTTTAATAATCCAAAAATAAACCGCTAATGAAGTAAACTTGTGACCATCAAAAATCGTTTATCGCCAGAACTCCATTGATACCAGGGCGTAACAGGAAGGCATTTGGCTGAGCAACGGAGGTTAATATGCTCGATGTTTTGTCCAAACTGTCGATCATCGTTGCACTCGGAGAAAACCGGAATGTTTCATTCGTCCCCGTTTCAATCGTCTCGGTTGTACCTACTCAAAACGCAGATAGAACCTTATTATTCTAAGGTAGCGAAATAGCGTTCAGCATGATTCATGCCCAATTAATTCCCCTGTTAAAGTGTTAAGCCTTTGTAGTTTGGTTTTGTGATAGCCTATGATGAACGGCTTATGGCCAAATATGTGAAAGCGTTAAAATACAGTAGGCGATAAACCCGAAAAAGTTGACAGTGATTTTTTTCATAATCACTTTGGAGGGTCATAGAAAAATGTATTGCTGGCGGGGAGGGTCACGTCTTTTGGACTAATGCTCCCAAAACTCCTCCGGTAGCCCCCTTAAATAAATAACGAACAGTCCCTAATGAAGTAAACTTCATCAAAATCGACCATCAAAAATCGTTTATCGCCTGTAACTCTGTGATAACAGGACGTAACAGGAAGGCATTTGGCTGAGCAACGGAGGTTAATACTCTATATTTTGTCCAAATGATGTCTGTCTATCATCGTTGTACTCGGAGAAAACCAGAATGTTTAATTTGTCCTGCGTCTCTACGGCTGCAAACGGGATTCACTCGCAGTTAACCAAATATTTCTTTATTAGGGCAGGGCAGGCATATTTCTGGCTATTACATTATTTCTAAACCAGTCTGCTAAAGTCTGTAGTGAAGTCTGTGTAGGGTTTTCCAGGCTCCATTTCTTTTTACGAGACACCCTGCTCACTTGAGCCATCTACCGGTTGTTTGGGTTGTTGCAGCGTCTCACTGGAAAAATACAAATTAAAGTCGCGCGATACCGCGCGGACCGCGAGTGAAGCTGGCCAAGTCGAAGCACTGCCCACTGTATGTCAAACTCCACAAGCTAGCACTCCGACCATAGGGAGTATAAACCATGACTCCGACGATATCACAGATCGATAATAATGTGTTTACTAGCTGGTAATTAACCACAGCGGGACTGTAAACAGAATCCAATGTCCCTTTCTACTCACCCTGGGCAAATTGTTGATGCGAGGGAGTTTAACTCGCAGTGCTGCTATCCAAGAGACTCGTGCAATATCAACATCCACAAGGTAAAAATCTGCAAACTCTCCACTAACATTAGCCTAAAATAAACGGCAAACTCGTGTATCCTCCGTGTATCTGGGGTCAACTTGGGGTAACAAAGTTTTTAACAGTTTCAAGGGAGGGAGGGAGAGAGCCCGTGTGAGTTGCTGTTACGAGTGCTAGTAGTCCAGACTGCGTTAGGCTACATTGCCGTGACGATGCGTGTTATTTGGCTTATTTGTATGCACCGTAGCCTTCGCATAGGCCTAATGTAGTGGTGGTGAGTGAGTATGCAGTTGTGTGGAGGATGTACAGTAGGCAATGTGTATGTGTGAGGGATGGAGGGAGACAGAGAGACAGCGTGCGTGTTGCTGTCTCAAGCGCCCCTCGTCCAGTTTTCTACATGACCTGTAGGCTAGGTCTACAGTAGCCTATGTTGTGCCGCACAAAATGTATCTATGTTGTACATTGCACAAAATGTATACCCCCCCTAAATAAACACATACATAAATAAACATATTTTTCCCGTCACTTTGGCTTCCATGAACATTTTCCCTACGTTTCGCCACTGCTTTGCAACAGATAGATTCCAGTGTCCATGCTATGCTGTAGTGGTGGTGAGTGAGTATGCAGTTGTGCCCACTGTACAATTCGGCTATTATTTAGACTTTTCCCTCGTTCCTTTTCTCCATTTTTTTCTGTTGCCATGGCGCCGCCGCGTTCGGACGCCTTTTTGGTTGCTCCGCCTAACTTGTGCTTATATTTACTCTTTTACCTTTTATTAACCCCTAATTTTTTGCACTTTTCCACTGCACTGATTACGTATGATGATGTTACACTCCGAAACATCGAAATGAATTGCCTTTTTGTTTCGGGATGTTTTAATTGACGATTCTACCTGGCCGACTGAGATTCTCCGAGATGCATCAGGGAACCATGGAGACGCATCTCGGCGCAGAAGGAAAAAACACCGAGGAAAACGAGCCGGGGCCCGTAACAGATTGAGGAATAGAGCTCATAGGCCTCCACTGCCTAGCATTCTCCTAGCCAATGTCCAGTCTCTTGTGAACAAGATGGATGAACTAAGAGCGAGGATACAGTTTCAAAGAGACATCAGGGACTGTAACATTCTATGCTTTACTGAGACATGGCTAACTGAACTTGTACCGGACAGTGCCATCACTCCGGTGGAGTTTTTCTCTGCTGCTCGCTCTGACAGGACTGAGGAATCTGGAAAATCGAAAGGTGTTCTCTCAAAGTCCTGCTCGCCTCATCTAGAACATCTAGCGATCGTCTGTCGACCCTTCTACCTGCCCCGTGAGTTTACTTCGGTAATATTCAACGCTGTCTACATTCCTCCACAAGCCAACACAGATGCTGCGGTTTCAGAATTGCAAGAAGTGTTAAATAGACAACAACACACGCACCCTGAAGCTGCGCTTATTGTGGCCGGTGATTTCAATCAAGTACATCTGAACCGGTCCATGCCTGAATTTATTCAACACATTCACTTCCCTACACGTGGTGACAACACACTGGATCACTGCTACACACAGTTCAAGAACAGTTACAAAGCGAAGTCTCTACCAGCTTTCGGAAAATCAGATCATGCCGCTGTTTTCCTACTGCCTATGTACAAACAGAGAAGTCGGACGGACCCCCAGTGACGAAGGAGGTCAAAGCTGGACTGACGAATCGGAAGCCAGGCTACAGGGCGCCCTTAGCAACGTTGACTGGGAGATGTTCATGACGAACTCTGCTGACATCAATGAGTTTACGGAAGTATCATTGAGTTTCATCAATATGCTAACTGATTCCATCATCCCAACTGTAAAGATCCGAAGCTTCCCTAACCAGAAGCCATGGGTGGATAGAGAAGTGAGAACGGCATTAAAGACACACACCATGACTTATAACGCTGGGCTTATTTCAGGGGATATGACGGATTACAAAGCAGCATCTTATAGTTTACGTAGAGCTATTAAAGATGCTAAGCGGCTTATAGAGACAGAGTTGAAGCTGATTTCTTGGAGGGTGATCCAGCACGAGTGTGGAAAGGACTCCGAACCATCACTGGCTTTGAAAGAAAGTCCCCTCCTATGATGAATGTGAGTAAAGCCCTCCCTGATGAACTTAATGCTTTTTATGCTCGCTTTGACATGAAAAACACAGACTATATTGGACTAGCTGCAGCATGTGAAGCAAATGAGGATGCACCTTTCTGTGTCTCTGAGGTCAATGTGAGCAATGCCTTTAGGAGGGTTAATTGTAGAAAAGCTACTGGACCGGATGGAATTTCTAACAGGGTTTTGAAATCCTGCGCTGCTCAGTTAGCTCCTGTGTTCACTTATATCTTTAAGACATCATTGGCTCAAGAGACAGTTCCTACTTGCCTCAAGCAGTCTGTTATTGTTCCAGTACCGAAAAACAAAAGTCCATCATGTCTGAATGACTACCGCCCAGTAGCCCTGACGTCTACAGTGATTAAGTGTTTTGAGAAGCTTGTGAAAAACATTATCTGCTCATCCCTCCCTGCCTCCAATTTGCTTACAGAGCCAACAGGTCTACAGAGGATGCCATCTCAAACCTTATGCACACCACCTTAACTCACCTGGAGGAGGGGAATGGGAATTATGTGAGGATGCTGTTCATTGACTTTAGTTCAGCATTCAACACGATAGTACCTCTCACCTTGGTCACAAAGATGAAGGCCTTAGGACTGAACACCACCCTGTGTCACTGGATATTTGACTTCCTCACCAACCATTCACAAGTGGTTAGAGTGGGGGGTCTGACATCTGACTCATTAACCATCAGCACTGGTGCTCCCCAAGGCTGTGTTTTGAGTCCACTGCTGTACAACATATACACACATGACTGCAAAGCCAACAGTAGTCATACCTCCATCATCAAGTTTGCAGATGACACAGTGATCTTGGGCCTGATTAGTAACAACAATGAACAGCTGTACTTGGATCAGGTTGATGAAGTGGCACAGTGGTGTCAATCTAACAGCTTGACACTGAATATCAATAAAACCAAGGAAATGGTAGTGGATTACAGAAGGCAGCAGCAGAACTACAGTTACACCCCACTAATGATCAGCGGGTAACCTGTAGAGAGAGTCACAAGTTTTAAATACCTTGGTGTCCACATTACTGAAGACTTAACATGGACTGTTAACACTCAATATGTTCTGAAAAAGTCCAGACAACGACTCTACTTCCTTCGTCAGCTAAGGAAATTCAAAGTTTCTACATCCATCATGAAGGCCTTCTACACTTCAGCGGTTGAGAGTGTTCTAACTGGTAGCATCATCACCTGGTATGGGAACTCCACAGTTAGAGATTGTAGTACTCTGCAGAGAGTAGTGCGCTCAGCTGAACGTACTATAAGAACTCAACTCCCTGCTCTACAAGATATCTATTCCAGAAGAGTACTCCTAAGAGCCCAAAAGATTATGAAGGACTCTTCTCATCCTAACAATGGATTATTCCTACCGCTGAAATCAAGAAGACGCCTATGTAGTCACAAAGCCAGAACTGAGAGACTCAGGAGAAGTTTTTATCCCCAGGCCATCCGAACTCTGAACTCACACTATACTGACTTTGCACACATTCACTCCTCAGCACTCTCAAACATTTCCCAACTCTGAACTCACACTATACTGACTTTGCACTCATTCACTACTCAGCACTCATGACCCCACCTACACACTACACACACACACACACACACACACACACAGTCACTGCTCCACTCCCCTCCCGCCCACACACACATCTTCACTGTCATCACTCACATACATCATACATACAGTACTCTGCTTGCAATAGTAAGTCCCTGCCCCCCCATACATACACAGCACATTGTCTCATGAGGAAGCTTCCCCAACACACATCCCCACACTGCCCTCTCTTCCCCACATACACAGCACACTATCCCATCTCCCCACTATGTCATCTCCCCCAACACACACACCAAGACCCCTGGCAGTTGGGTTTAGCCCTTGAGCCGTGGATCTGCCCAAGGTTTCTTCCTTGGTAAGGGAGTTTTTCCTTGCCCCTGTTGCTCTTGGGTGCTCCTTGTTGGTGCCCCCCACCCAATCCCAATCCTCCCCCACCTTTTCTATGCAGCCCTTGCCACTTAATCTACTAAACCCCTCTTCTACTGCACTCTTTACCCCCCATTAATGCACAAATAGGCTGACACCAGACATAATATCACTGCATTTCTTACTTCCAGTAACTATATGCATGTGACAATAAAATTCCTTGTATCCTTGTATCCAAAAAAGCGCTAACTATTGATAGATTTTTTGTCGTTATTAGGTTTGCGAACGAGCATGTTTATTCTGTTGATTCTGTTCATGGGGCGAGTGTGAGTGACTGTATTCTTGTGCGACACTGTGTTTAACGAAGACGAGCTCCAGCCCCGGCCGTGAACCAGCTTTACACCGAAGGGAGCTCTCGATTCCTGGGGCTGTTGATCTGCTGAGCTCGGCAGCGAGAGAGCTATGAATATTACCGACACACGTAAAAGAATGATCTGCGCATGCGTTGGCGACTCTGGTAGTAGGTGTGGCCCACTGTTTCACTGACTAATCAGAAAACCATGTGATTGTTCTCATCCAATCGTCAAATATTGCCAATTTCAAACCATTTTCTGTCAGCACCATATATAGTCAGATCTTTGAGACGATGCACTCACTCAGATTGATTTTCATGTTGGTTGTCGACGTCTCTTCAAGTCTTTTCCCGGCTGAAGACGATTTTCTCTTGGAAGTTTTTTTAAAGGCTTTTATTTCACTCTTCACTGCTGAAAGTAGGTCAGCTCTTTTGCTGCTAATTTTTTCACTGCTAGCAATCCTCGTGGTTGTCTCCTCATAAGTCTTTAGCCCATGAAAACGATATTTTCTCTTGACAAACGATTGAATTTTTGAATTTTTTTTAATCACTTTTTTTTTGTAAAACAACTAGACTATAATCCTGAAAAAAACGTTTTTTTTCGTCTTGTTGGTCAGCTCTTTCCCTGCTCAAATTTCTAATTTTTTACTGCTAGCAATCCCTGTGATTGTCTCCTCTCAAGTCTTACGCCTTTACTTTTTACGTTTTCATGTCAAACTAAGCAAAAAAAAACATTTAAAAAAAAAACCTTACGTGGTCTTGTCAGTTAGCTTCTTTGCTGCTTTAACTTAATTTTTCACTGCTAGCAATCACGTGTAGTAGGTTTCGCTGCTCAAACTTAAAAAACGTGTAATTTTCACTGCAGTCCACGTGGGGTAGGTCGTAGTTGTCTCATAAGTCGGCTCTCTTGCTTCTCAAATCTCTAACACTTCCTCATTTTTCACTGCTAGCTATCATGGCCTAGGGTAACCAGACAGTGATAGAGGACGGAGGCGTGAAATGCTAACACAATATGAAATGCTAAAACAATAATGAGGGTTTATTGTATAAACCGACGAAAATGGACGATATAACAAACACTAGACTAATGTATAAGCAGGTAGTAGTCAGTTCTCAGTAGTGTGATGCGGGTGTGTGTTGGGTGTAGGAAATGTAGCGTATGCATGTTGCGTGTTACATCAAAGTAAATATAAAGTAAATAGAGCAGCAGAAGTCGGCACAGCAAGCAGCAAGGCGCAAAGCGACAGAACAGCGGGACCGAGAACCAGAAGTAGGCCGCGATCTAGGCGACCCCGCCCACTTCATCAGTCCTAATTGGGGAGACACATGCAGACCATTACAGACAAGGCCTGGCGGCCGTCACATCCCCTAAACATTTACCCCCCTACTAATCTACCCTATTTTCTGACTGCATCCGAGAGCCGGGGATTAGCAGAAATCTGCCCACCAATACCGCTGGCGTTCCAGCCATCCCGACTAAAGTCAATTCAGCTTTCTTTCCACGGCAGTGACCACCAGCCCAGACGCAGTCGCTGGAACCTAAACCCATACGCCGGCGCGTTCTAATTGGGGAATAACATTGCTATTAAATTATCTTGTTACCCAGGAACACCAACACCTCGCCAGCCCCCGAAACAAAGCAAACGATGTATCTACAAACACACCCACACGTTAAGTAAGCTACTGAACAGCTATCGGAGACCACCAATGATCACATTAGCCTTATTGCGTCCGATAATTATATTTTACCATTTTTGCTCAACCCACAGTTTACTAACTAATTACACACAAACTTATATGCACACCTCTCGCCCTCCCCAAAAAGATTGATGATATCGGCTCAGTTACAACGTAAGCAACGTAAACACTCACCGGAGTTACTCATGTGATGCGTACCATTCATTCATAAAAATGGAGTGGCGGAAAACAAACAAATAGACGAAAAACACGGATTTTATTTTGACGAGCCCCCACACCATCATGGCCTAGGGCAACCAGACTGATAGAGGACGGAGGCGTGAAATGCTTTAACAATAACGAGGGTTTATTTTATAAACCGACGAAAATGGACGATATAACAAACACTAGACTAATGTATAAGCAGGTTGTAGTCAGTTCTCAGTTGTGGTCAGTTGGGTGTAGGAAATGTAGCGGTTGCATATTACATCAAAGTAAAATGCAGCGTAGCCGCAAAAGTAGCAAGGCGCGACAGAACAGCTGCATGTTCGCGATATTACATCAAAGTCCTAATAGACACATGCAGTACAGACAAGGCCTGGCACAGCAAGCATCTTTCCCACGTATTCCTTCCCTTTTTGGTTTATTAAAGTGCTAACTTTGTACTTATTGTACACTGCCAGATGATGAGCCACAGATTAGGAATATTAGGCCACAAGTTATCATTAGAATTTAATTTCATCTTAAAGATATTTCACCCCCTCGAGTCTGCCAGTGAACCTCACAACTCTTGCTGTGCAGTTTAACATAGATGGCCTTCCCCTCTTTAAAAGTTTGAAGCTGCAATTCTGGCCCATACTTGGACTACTCAAGTGTGATTACACCAAGTCCCCATTTGTTATTGCTTGTTTTTGTGGTATAAGCAAGCCAAATATTTTTGAGTACTTGAAGCATTTTGTGGAAGAACTTGGTGATACACTGGCTAATGGCATTGTTCATAATGGTAAGCGACTCAGTGTGGTAGTTGACTCGGTTATTTGTGATGCTCCAGCCAGAGCATTCGTTAAGAACATAAAATCACACAACGGATACTCTGGATGTGACAAGTGTGACCAAGAAGGTGTCTGGAGGAATAAAATGACTTTTCCAGAGACAAACGTCAGGCTCAGGACAGACTATAGTTTTTCACACATGATTGATGAGGAGCATCACTTGAGGCAAACACTTGGGCCTTTAACAGGGTTGGTGAAGATGGTCTCTATGTTCCCGCTAGATCAGGGGTCTCAAACACCCGGCCCGCGACGTATGTCAAAATAATAATGTAATCCGGCCCTTGAGACCCAGCCTTGAGATTTTTAATTGCGACAAACAACGATACTGATTAAAGTAGACGATAGTTCCAAGTACGGTGACAAATCTCATTTGTAGCCTACTCTGCTCCACTATGTGCTAGACATCCAGAGCTTGATTCAAACCCAAAATCTGCCAAAGTTTTCAGGAAATTCTTGTATTACCGAGAAACATAAAGACGTGCATTTGTAATGACGCAGGCGATGCAGGCCATAGTTTTTGCACAAATTGAAGCAGAAATAGGCCTACACCTAATGTTGAAAACGTTCCGTGTGATGAAGTCTTAGGTAGGCTATGTTATTCACCTATTTTGATTTTGAAGGAGAATATCCTTTTGGAGATTATGATCGTCGCCTATTGAGAGTGATAGTCACAGTGCGCCTGTGAATGGAGGTCGTCTTTGCGTGTATCTGACAGTGTCCACTAAGCATACCATGCTTATTTCGACCCTCTGCCCAACATAGCTTGGAGGTTGCAGTGGTAATCGTTGATGAAAGTGTCCGTAATGGGCGTGGTACAGACAGCAGGGCTAGTAGAAATAGGGCTCTAAACTACAAAGTCACCCGCAATATGATGCACGAACTTCTGCTCAGATTACCCATGATAGGAACTGATTTGACCAGAATACTTTATTGTAGGCCTTGTGGTTTAGTAATACATCACTAAACCATATCCATCTTAGGTGTTGGTATACATCTTAGGTGTTTTCCTGTTCATTTGTTATGTGGGTAATATGAAAAAAAGGAAAGTAAACCTGCTCAAATATGTTCATCCAGTATTTACTGAAAGGTGCATCATTTGAGGTGCTTGCCATCCAGTGATGGGTACATTTACCCCTTCATAAACTTTTGTTTATACTCAAAGATTTTTACATTTACAGTAGGACTTTATCTCTGACCACTTTCAAGCCATGGCCTTTTGAAATTTTGATATAAAAATCCAATGCTGTTGCTTTCTTAACCCTGACGCCTAGTTTGCCAGGTTTAAAAAAAGTTATGAGAGGAAAATATTTTTATTTGGTGTGAAACACACACATACCCGTTTTTATGCTTTTGTTTGTTTTATAATTTGTATTAATATTTATTTTATCATTATTTTATTTATAAGCTAAGGTTGCTAGCACAGGTGTCTAAAACTAGATAAAAAACACTTGCACTTTCTGTTTGCAGTTTTGTGTGGTATTTGAAAAAAAAGAACATTGCATTTTCAGAAATAGCCGGCCCTCCAATCAGATGACGTTGGCAGAAGTGGCCCCCAGCTCATTTGAGTTTGAGACCCCTGCGCTAGATTATATGCACCTCTGTTGCCGGGGTAACACGGAAACTATTAATTAAGTGGGTAAAGGGCAAAAGTCTAACCACTAGGCTTCCCAGATAGCAAAATGTATTTGGCCCAGATCCGGCCCAGATCCACCTTCAGATCTGGGCCGGATTCGCAAAACGGACCTGGGCCGGTGTCTTTTGGCACAACGGGCCAATACCGTTCCGCATCCGTTTTCATGATCTGGCCCAACTCTGGGGCGGCTCTGAACCGGATGTGTTTTTATTTGGCGGATCGGGCCAAATGTGCAATTATCGTCATGATCTGGGCCAGATAAGTGTTCGATAGTGGCGATTGCGGCCCTTATTTGGGCCAAATGTGCACTTTATCATAATGATCTGGGCCAGATGAGTGTTCGATAGTGGCGATTGCGGCCCTTATTTGGGCCAAATGCGGACCAGCTCATTTTACGTCTGGCACCCATTTGTACTATATAGTCAATGTCACTACCAAATCAAGGAGTTACAGTATTTGTTCAGAATTTCAAGCTTTAAAAAAAGTTAAGATTGTCAAATGTATAAAAGGATTACTAATAAAGCTTTTAAACAGTAACATCCAATACCCCTAGTTGAACACAGTAGCCAGTAGTTTGATCATGTATATTGACTGTTAAATTATCAACATCTTGGAATAAATTATCTAAAAATCAAAACCTTGTACTAATGTATTTCAGAAAAGAAGCACAAATTCAAAATTTTACTTGTTTATTAAATTTCATTTATCACACACACTTTATCTCTCAATTTATTACACACACATATGTAGCATGCACTGGGTGGTGGGTGGATCTTGTCCTTACTGCCCCTGTTGAGACAAGAAAGGCAAATCAGCACACATGACAATCCTTGGCTAATGCTTCCTGTACAAAAATGACATTACTCAACCTTATCAAGATAGTTAATGATTTGAGTTGAATTTGAGAATGAATGATTTGTGATGCAGTGTGTAATGCTTCCACTAGATTGGAATGTAAAAATCTTGTTCGAGAAAGATGACAAGTCTTAGTCTTGGAACAAGAAAATTTGAAAAAATGTGAAAATGGAGGGTACAAATTAGAAGACAAAGTGGAATGTCTATTTCATCCCTGTTCAAACAATTTAAGCAAAAAAAAACAGCTGCTCCACATTCAGCTTTTAGAGAGACAGTTATCTTTGATTATGAGTGCATCACCGGGACTCAAATTTCCAAATGACGATTGTCCGTCATACCTAACGAGAATTTTAATCCTGATAACACCTTTATGTAATATATTTTGGTTTTGAGTTTTAAATGTCAGAAACATAGGCTAAACAGTGCTACAAGACTTACACTTACCTTACTGAAAGGCAGGATTGCAGACAGGGCACGCCGAATTCACGCCAGTCACGCCACCTCAACGCCTCGGTCCTGGGGCTGAAGACAGACATTTTATTAAATATCTTTTATTTTATATCCTTTGTATTTTTCTGAATGACTGATATTTATGACAGCACACTTTATGCAGATTAGCCTATAGCCTAGGCCTACTATTTTTTATTACAACTCTACCTCTTTAATTCAGCTGTCTGGTTGAAGCCTGGAAATGTTGTAAACAAAGTAGCATAGTTGGCTAGTTTAGCCTATCATAGTCTACTGATTGGACTGTTCAGTTTCCCCATGTGTGTTGAAGTTTCAAGATAATACTTGTTCTCCTTGGGACAGGCCCTTTTGGGAAACGTTGGTATTGAGATGATCAGTCAACTTCAATGCAAGAGTTTTAAACAAATATGTGCAGTAATGATAGCTAATGATGCTAAAGCGGATTTAATAGTAATTTAGCTAGTCGCCTTCTATCGTCCCTTGCTTTCCGCGATTGTAATGTTTTATTTTTTATTTAAGTCGCTGTTCATTGAGCAGGAGAGGGAGGGAGCGCGAGAGAGAACGGGGCAAGGAGAGGGGGTTTACTTATATACTGTTTGGTAAAGTTGCACACATAGTCTACAATGAAAGCAAGGAGAGGTATGAAATTATTATTTATTTATTTGTTTTTGGACAACGAGACTACCGATAAGTAAAGCAGGAGATGTGGGTTGCTTTTTGGCCCGTAAGCTGCAAAGCAGTGCGTGAAACACTAGAAAGGGTGTGTCGCGATTCTGCCTTTTCACAATCGACACAGTATCGTGGATATGAATGTCGCGATTTCGGGCTCTTCGAATCGTTATCGTTACAGCCCTACTGATAACACCTTTATGTAATATATTTTGGTTTTGAGGAAATATAAGAAACATAGGCTAAACAGTGTTACAAGACTTACACTTACCTTACTGAAAGGCAGGATTACAGACAGGGCACGCCAATTCACGCCACCTCAACGCCGTCCTGGGGCTGAAAAAGACGGCATGATTCATTCGATACTTGGATACCCGGCCTGACAGTATAAAATCATTATTTTTTAACATACTAACACATATCTCACAACATAAATAACTCGCCAACATCCCAATTCGTTCCATTGTTAGGGACCTGAAACCGTCTATACGGCTCTGTAAATTTTCATGGTGGAATACGCCAATAAGTCGACTAATCGCTGCAGCACTACAAAGAATCTGTCACTGTTTATGTTATAACTAGATTGTAACTCTGTAAAGTGTGTTTTCCATTGCTGCTGCTTCAGTTTTCTCAACCACGATACCAATGAGTTTGAAAATGCTCCCTCCGCTATGTAGTCAAGATGGCTGCGCTGAGGGCTAAAGATTCTAGAGTGAAGCATGTATCCAGCGTTCCACGCTCAGCTTTTAGAGAGACCGTTATCTTTGATTACGAAAAATTCACCGGGATTCGAATTTCAAAATGGCGATTGTCCGTCATACAAACGAGAATTTTAATCCCTGATAACACCTTTATGTAATATATTTTGGTTTTGAATTTTAAATGTCAGAAACATAGGCTAAACAGTGCTACAAGACTTATCACTTACCTTACTGAAAGGGAGGATTACAGACAGGGTTACGCCAGTCACGCCACCTGAACGCCTCAGTCCTGGGGCTGAAGAGACGGGGCGGAGGGAGAAGGCATGATTCATTTGATACTTGGATACACCCTAGACTGCTAACTGTATAAAATCATTATTTTAACATACAAACACATATCTCACTACATAGAACACATCTCAATTATTTTCTGGCTTACAGAGGATGCGGTAGCGGTTATGAATCAGGCTAGCATGCTAGCCTGGAATTGTGAGTTAAAAATCTCAGCCTAAGTTGCTCTAAGGGAGACTAGCCCTGAAGTAACAAGTAAATTGACCAAATTAAGTCGCTTGGATAAAAAGCGTTGCTAAATTAATTTGTACATGGATAAAATTAACATTTCATTAACCCTTGCTTACCCCAAAAGCTAACGTTAGCTAATTGTCCAAGACCAGTTTAAAGTAGGCGTAAGCGTCAAAGGATCCATTAACATTATATGAAAGCAAAAATAATGTATTTCATTCTAATATAGTTGAAGCAAATAGGCTTACCTGAAACAAATCAAACGAACTCTTCTTTTCACTAGCTCTAGTGTTCACCAACCCTCCGTTAACGTCTAACTCAGCTCTGGCGGTAAGGCAGTCGGCGAAATCATTAGAACTAAAAAATTCGACGGCTGGTCAGATCAGTTGTGACTGTGCTTCCCGCCCCCTGGTGTCTGATCCGGGTCAATGTCTCCATCACGACAGTAAAACAGAGGTGACAGTTACACGGATTTGCCAGTTTGAAGGCGGAGTCAGTCCGGAGTGTACTGCTATCTGGGTTCCATCCAGAACGGTTAACCTGATTTCACAAATCTAACCACTAGGCTTCCATCCAGAACGGTTAACCTGATTTCACAAAACCTGTTGGAGCTACGTCCCTACACTCTAACCGCAAGACCACGGCCTTTGATGGAGCTAGATTGTTGGAAAGCAACCGAGCTAATTTAACCGCAGACCACGGTCTTTGATGGAGCTGGATCGTTGGAAAGCAACCGAGCGAATTTAACCGCAGACCACGGCCTTTGATGGAGCTGGATCATTGGAAAGCAACCGAGCGAATTTAACCGCAGACCACGGCCTTTGATGGAGCTAGATCGTTGGAAAGCAACCGAGCTGCGATCCTTCATGCTCTACTGGGGTCCTATAGTCCTGAAGGATTGCCTTGCCGAGGAATTGTACCAGAACTTCATGTTGTTTTCAGTTGGGATGTATTTGCTTTTGTCCCCATCAGTTTCTGAGAAAATGGTGGTATATGGTAGCCTGACGTAGTCATACACTGCTCCATTGAGCTGTGATTATGGGGCGTGTATCAAACAAACCAGGGAAAAAAATGCCTCTGCACTCAATTGGATAGACCTACAACCAATCAGAGCAACGGAGTGTGTGACGTATGTTAAGCGACACATAGTTGATGTCAACAGAACTTAACTGCACGCTGGAAGAAGTAGAAGAAGAAGATGAGTGTGAGCGATTTTCGCAGGTGTTGTAAAAATAATGTAAGGATACACGTTCTTCAACACACAAACCTCATTTTTGAGAGAAACAGTAAAGGTGAATGCATATACGATCAAGTTATCCGTTTAGGATTACAACTCCACAACATGGCAAACAAATCGCATTGCATTTGTCGGTCCTGTCAGAACTTTATAACACGGTTGGAACGCGACATGCCGTGTTTAAAAAATGGACAGACGACGAAGGAGACCAGCCTGAAGAACGTGTTCATCTGAGGCATCAGAGAAAAGAGACCCGGTAGCCTACTCCTTCCAAGACAGCCCGGACTCTGAAGAAGTTCTGCCCCAATCCGTCAACTCCAACCCGGTACAAAACGCGAAGAAGCATTACAGAGGTAAGCTTGTTAATACATTTCTACTTCTTATGATATGACTATGAGAATAACCTCGATTGCCACGTTTCACATGAGTTAATAGTGAGTCGTGATTATTGTCCAATGTGATAAACACTGTGCATTCCCATACTCCTCATTTCCGTGAAATCTATCTATGATTAAATCATCTAGTCATATTTTGACATGCCTAGTATTCTGGAAGCCAGCCCGAATTTCAGTGTAGTGTGAGCAAATGTTACCAGGATAAACTTGTACCTGATGTGTAAGTTGGCCTCTGTCACTTTGTCAATATGTAGAAACTTCATTTTGTAATGGACTAGCATGTTATCCAACCCCCACTTCTGTGCTCTGCACCTCTGTGGGGGGTGGGCAGTGTTTCTCTGACCTGCTCAGCAATTGCATCTGGTGTCACCATACTTAACAGTCTGTATTTTCCAATGTATTGTCAATGCACGTTATACTTATTAGGCTATACTGTAATTCTTCACACTGATGTGTTCACTTATATTTCAGGTTGTCACCCATTTTCCCTCCACCTGGAACACCTAAACAATTTTCTCAAATCATTTATGAGAGGATTGGGACCAAACATGTCAGAAATGTCAGCAGCCAGAATCAGTAGGTCCATTGGCATCGTCAAAGAGCTAATAGACAAAACGGACACAGAGCTGGAGCTGACAAGGCCGGCTGGCATTCATCATGTGGCCGAGAACAGGAGGACGTTTTAACACTGGTAAAACGTTTTCAGGAGACACAACTTTCCCAACAAAAAATCACCCAGGCAGGCAGTATCATGCATTCCCGAATTTCAAGAGAAACTTATTGGCAAAGCTGAATTACCAGGAGATGTGGATGAAGTCCAAAATAATGGACTGGCAAAATGTGCCTATTTAAATAATTAAGTAAATGTGAAATGTAAATGGTGATGGTCATTTTTAAATATTGTTTTCATAAATGACAATGTAAATAATTGTGTTTTCATATAATAGTTTAGTAGTATCCACATTCTTGAAACCATTTTTGTGTGTTTTCTTATTGATTGTATGTTCAAAGTTCAGCATATATCTTCAAACATTACCTATTATGTGTAGATATTAAACATCTTTATTGACATGTCTTATTGTTTGTCTTTTAAATGCAGAAACATCACCAACCAGTAGAGAAGTATAACCCATTTTAATTGTATTCAAAAACATTAATGTAACAGAGGTAAAAAAAAGTCATTTGCACAACAACAGGACCCTGAAGCTAGAAATTTGAGCCTGAATTTGAAGCTAGTCTGAAATATTCAACATTGTATTTCGCTGCCTCCCTCCGTCTCACCACTCACCTGCTACCAGGCTTGGAATTTCACCATTCTGGGGGCAAGGCCACTTGGCCTTCAGTTGGGCATATTTGGTGGGGGGCACAAAGGCCACATGTCAGGGCACCAAGGCCAAAGTTAACTATTAGTAGTAGGCTATAAAAATTATCAAAGTTGTATTTAGCCTATTCACTGCAGTAGACCTGCATCACTGTATGAAACATTACAAAAACATGAAATGAAAACATGACATATTACATAGAACTGTAAATCATCTGACTATCTAATATTTACAGATATCTAGGCTATATATAACATTTATTTTATATTTGGCCTGTTATGAAATCATGTATTGAACAATTTAAAAGCACAGCTCAGCTTTAAGAAACTCAAATAGCCTAGATGCATGCTTAGCATTTTGTGATCATTAAGGCTACTTTTACAAACTCTTAGTGCTAGGAATTGTTGACCAAAAACAGGTGTGATCTGTTACTTTTGATTTTATTAAGGCAAAGAAGGCCGAAACTGTATGAAGAGCAGGGTTTACCTGAGAAGAAAAGGTTTGCTGGTGCACCTGATGTGGGTTCCCCAGGTAAAGGAATAGTAATGATGTTACAGTAATGATGTGTTATTTTATATTCAGCGGTTGTCTTTCAAACTGTCTCTGTACGCAATAGTAGTCTGATAAGTGACCGCCATGGTGTAGCTAGGTTAGTCTCTACAACATACTAAGGTCGGGGGCCAATTGCAGCCCGCTGCTCACTTTTATGTAACCTGCCATGAAGTCGAAATATCTGTAATGTGGCCTATTGTTACATTAATCTATTATATATCCATTGCACATAGTTGGTCAAGTACTGGTGTGACATGTTTTTCATCATTACAGTGTAGCATTAGTTAACATTTATCTTGGGGCGATATGAACACAGTGTATGTTTGTATGCTAATAATGATGTATTTAAAGAATCTATAATATGTTTTGTAGGGACACTAGAAGGCAGTTCCAGAGGCCAGTTCCAGCTTTTACGATCACCAGAA
>NC_063193.1:36881786-36937210 GCF_017589495.1 Alosa alosa | reverse complement strand
CCTCATGCAGAAAAAGATCCTTCAACCGGCGCCGTCTTCTTTGGAAGTCTTCGAAAGTGTGGTAAATTATGGCAACCATAGAGGGACAAAATTTTCCAAGCACCTAATCTAATGCGTTTGTTCAAGGAAGTTGTGTAGATCCAATGAAAACATGTTAAATTAATCTGCAAAACGATTGATTTGAAATAATACAACTAACTCCAATTTCACCTTAGAAACCTAATTTTGTTGTGTAAATCCCATGAAAAGGGTTTTTAAGATGAAAACAATAGTAAGATTTAATTTTTGAGTGGGAGTCTAAGTCGTGAATCCCCATAGGTCAGTTTACTATTGACCTATGGGGATTACGACTAGACTTCTAGGCCGCTCATGCAGGCTCAGCTCAGGTGCCGCCAAGGAAAGCAGCGCTTGCAGCCACGTAAAACAGAGCTTGCCCTTCCCCTGCTGACTTCACTTTCTGTGCCTGGAATGGAATGCGGCTTTGCTTTTTTTTCATCTACGCCATGATGAAATGAAATTTGTTGACCGGTTGTGTTCTAAAGTAGATTTGTCATAATTACACATAAATCTTGAACGTTCAACTAAAAATGAAGGGTAAAATCAGTTATAATGAACCACGGATGACAACATGAAACACCACTTATGCACTCAGTAATATTGAGGTTTGGATTATTTTCTGGGCTCTTAAGAGTGGTTTAACCCAAAAAGCCAATGGCGCTGAATTTCTTTTTTTCAAACCAGGAGGTCAACTTTTTAAGGCCTGTACAGCCACAAAGCTACAATATCCAACTTGCTATCATACCATTTCATTGGCTCCCAGAGATATGTAACTTTCAGAGAAATTGTGGAGAATTTGGCCCCCCAATGGTAGTGACCACCACTGTGGCTCATGGACTAACAGGGTCAACAGGCTGCACCACGTGATCAGACAGCCTGTCACAGAATGTGTGATACACGCCTGTGCAGTGGCCAATCAGATTGGGCGAAGGTTTTGGAGGGAGGTTTCAGTGTGCTCGTGGTTCAGTGGAATTCACAGGTTGTATTGCTGTTCACGAACTGGCTGACTAGAAAAGTACTGCTCGTCCATGCATGTGAGTATAGGTGATTTGTTTTTTTTAGAACGCATCGCATATGTATCATCTTTTAAAATGCCGCTAAGTTTGTTGTTGTTGGTAGTGAGTGGTGTCGGGAGATTTAAGGTGCGGGAAAACGAAGAAATATGTAGGCTTTTTCAGAACATGGTAAGGTGTAGACCTACTTACGGGTATGAAATTTTCTGTATGAAGGCATTTGTGTGGATGATGGTGGAGGTTGGCTATGAGTCTTTATAACAAGACCTGTAATATATAATGCCACCGGTTACATTGCAAAGTTCCTACTGTATTTAATGTAATTAATCGGATTTACCATGCAACATAGCTTACATTGAATGCCTCCATTGGCCACATAACAATTTCATGGACATAAGGCCCAAAACGCTGCATGAAATATCTCAAATACAAGATCATCTACATTATAAGTGTCGCTTTTAAAAAGAATCATGCATATTGTACTGTCCAGTTCAAAAAGCCTTTTTTTTAGGGCACTACTAGACACATGAAGTTGAGATCTGTCAATACATTTGTGAAGAATTATCACAACGCTGACAGCAATAAGTAACTTTTTTCCTTGTTCATAGCATCAAGTATCAACTACAAGATGTCGAATCTACTTTTTGGAGAGAAATCTGTGGGTAAGCTTATGGATAACAGGTATGTAATAGCCTGTAAATGGACGGTACATGTAGGCTAGGTAGTCTGGGGTGTGTTTTGTCATACATTATCATGGTGACTTTGGCTAGATTTCGCCAGATTTGGTTTTAGGGGTCATTTTTTTATGCCTAAAATTGTTAAGCCAAGGTCATCATCTTTGGCCCCATCTTTGAAAAATAAAAGTAGGCTCTAAATTAGCCTAGTCTACTGTATGACTTAAACAAGGTGATCTTAAGTTTTCGTTCTTAACTCACAGTATCTCCACTGCCACTGCAACGCTTTGAATGCAATCCGCCCTGTTTACAAAGTACTACAACAGACTTAAAACTGCCACCTTGTGTCGAATGGGGTGTAATACATATCGAGCAGCTGCATGTTCCACGAAAAGCGGCGAATAAGTGGCCACTTCTAAAATGGGACTCACTGTATGTGGATTTCAATCAATACATTTTTCAAATGTGCCTCATAAACATACAATACTGCACTACAAAAAGCAAACATCTGAATTATACTTTTATATTCACCCAAATACAGTATTGAAGGTGAAAAATAATTATTAAACCTTTAATGGTGCTTCTAATGGGGGTTTTGTCAAACCTGCTACTACTACTAATTAAAATACAAGAATGAAGAAAGAGTCAAGACATACATGCCAGCTTCAAAATCCCAGTAAATCTGGGGTCTTAAATGAAAATGTAAAAGGCTTGTGTTATGTCTTGTGTTTTGCCCCCCCTGAGGTAACCCCCCAGACCTAGTCCACGTCAGCCAGATCTCCAGGAAGGCGTAACCCCAGGCCTAGGCAGTTAAGACCCACGATACCCCCCTCGGGGTTATTAATAGTATGGGACAGCCTACTGTGGGGCAGGGGAGGATCAGATATTTCCCTCTCTTGGTATGAATGGCTAATCTCTATTTTAAATATCCCCTTTGGAAGTTGGTCAGGCTTCTGTGGTTTGGATTTATTGAGATGTTTATGAAAAAGGAGGTCTCCATTGGGGTGGAAATAGGCTAAGATGTTTGACCCTAGAGTTTATCTAGAGACACAGGTTATAGGCTACTTCTTTACTCAGGTTTTATAAGGATGGAGATTTTTACAGTACAGATCCAGCAGTACTCAAGTCCAACTAACAGAAGTCTTGGGCAGAGCAGATGAATAACCACAGAAAGAAACCAGTTATCTTACCCTCCTGCTGGAATTCCTAAAATATAAAAATATAATATAAAATATAAAAAGAGTAAATCCACAAAAAAATAAGGAAAATAAAAAATCCCACACATGGAGAAGAGATTACAATAAAAATGGTAAATCCACAAATGGAAAAAAGAGAATAGAAGGAAAAAAATGAGTCCTCAAAAGGGGACAAGTCAGCCTTGGTGTCTTCTGCAGTCACTCTCTCGGAGTAGCAGGTCTGATATCTTTTGTAACAGGTTCCACTTTGAGTTTTACGGGTCCGGCTCAGCCTGGCAGGCGTCCAACACGCCTAGGTGGACTTGACCTCCCACATTCTGGAGACCGATCAATCCCTATTTTTCCCGCGACGGTTTAGGGGACCTTTCTAGAAGTTCCCACGATGGCTGGGAATATTCTCCGTTAGCTGGAAAAAATTCTCCTGCGATAGCCTAATACATTCTAGAAGTCACTGGATCTTAACCAACAATTTAAGATGACACGCGATTAACATGTAAGCTACTCGGTTACATTACATCATTCAGGTTTTACAGAATGGTTTCCAGAGGTTACACAAACGGTTTACATTCAATGGCAATTATAACCATGTGACCACATTACATTTTATTACCGTTACACATTACAAACACTCATGGCATTAACTCTTCACACAATGCAATCCTGAATACATTAATTTAAAACAGTTTAAGGCGCTACCCATTTCTGGGTTTGAGACATACAATTCTTACATGCATAATTCCCTAGACTTTACAAGGTCAGGCTACTAAAATACTTGTAATGATACACATTTTCATTCATCGTTACTTTATTATTTATTATGAGGTCATTGTTTTGCAGTTATGATTCATTTTCCATTCTTTTTATTCACATTCAATAATCATCAACTATTTCTGAGGTCAGGGTGATCTGGTTTAGTAATCCTGCACATTGTTCAACATCTCACTTCAACACATTAATTCACTTCCACGCTTTCAGGTGAACTTAATTCAAGAGTAGGTTGCAAGGTCATTGGTTTTAACATTACGATTCAATTCCTGGTCAGTTTCTTTCCTAATTTGTCTAATCATTTTTTCTAGATCAGAGAGATTACCTTGATAGCTAGCTGAATCTAGCCTTTCTCGCGTTTTAGCCTTGTAAGACGTATTGATTTTGTGCTATCGCTCTGGGGTCCATACTGGTTGGTGTTCTGGCAACTTTCGCGATCACTTATAAGATGGGATGTCCAATTTATTTGTAGAAGTGCACATTTTCAAATGTGACTTAGTATGTTGTCGTAAAAGTGGCTTTCCTTTTTGATTTTCCACTTTGCCAATGTGGCTGTTGTGAAAAAATATAGTGAGGATCACTGATATAGAGGAAAAGTCTTTGGCATTTTGCAACTGTACATACCAGGACAGCTGTAATATTGTTGGCTAGATTGGTCAGACACTTTTGGCACATGAATACTATGTCTGTAACAAGGTATAACGAAAATGCTGATATAAATGGTGTGACCTTTGAACATTTTTTTCAGATATCTTGGCTGAAAAAAGCTATCACATGAAATAATTTTTAGAATTACCTCAGTAGGCTAGGGCTACATGATTTGTTGGTTTTTAGGAAAATTGCCCCAATGTCTGTGAAAACATATGGCGTAGAACCTTTGTATATGTATAGGTTTTATATATACAGTTTGTATATGTATATGTTTTTTATATATATAATCAACAATGTAAGAAAACACAGTAACCCTAAAATTACATTCCTAAACAGGCACTTGAGAACATAAAATTAGCTGCTGGGTGGCTGGAGACAAAATGGATGGAGGTTCAGCGACGATACTGGCTCCCTCGGTGCTAACATGTTCCGAACCGGGAGAGGTCATCCTTCATGCTGAAGACAGTTTTCATTCGCTTTTGTGCTGGCCATTGCTTGTTTTTTGGACAAGATCAAGGAGGAGAGGCGGCGAGCCAGGGTGTGCCGCGATATTCGATCGCAATAACTACCTTGAGGAGGGCCGAGGCCGACGACTAGATAGCATCTGTGCTGCCTGTTCAACTAATGCAAGAAGGTTCTTTCTTGTCTTTTGGTATTAGTTTTAAATAAATACTTGTTTTTTTTTTTCTTGCAACTGTTTTTGCCCTATTTTTATGATGATTTTTTTAAGGGTGGTGTCATATAAAGAGGAGAGACTGTAGAATCGGGAAAGTGGTGTAATATCGGACGACACATGATGTGTAGGCAATAGGTATCAAATCCTAGCGATAAATTGTGGAATAGGAATATAGCTCATGTGATTTCATTCAAAGAACAAAGGGCATTTTCATGACAAAGTTTGACATGAAGGGGTGTCATATGAACGCTGGGAGAATGTAGTATCAGGATATGGTGTGATTACTTAACAGGAAATGATGTGTAGACAATAAGTATCAAATCTAGTGCATAAATTTTTGGAATATGAAATATAGCTTGTGTAATTAAATGTATGAAAAATTTACATTTTTCACCATTGGAATTGACATGCAGGGTGTCATAAGAAAGCACAGAGACTGTACTATCGGGATGTGGTCAGTGACGGACTGGGATTAAAAAAGGCCCTGGCATTTTCACCAATCAGTGGCCCACAGGGGACGTGCATGTGCTTTCGCAACACACAGATATAACTTCACATGCACCGGACATAACTGCGTTTGTAGCCCCATTAGTGATGAACTCTAACTTTAATATGCATAAAGACTGAACCAAGAACATGGATATATCAATGCACAACTCAAAAAAAAAATGAATGCAATATGAAAATGAAAAAAAAGAATAGCCTAGAATACATGGATTTCTATGTAACGTCCACGAAAACATCGCGTGCAAGAGGCAGAAAGCACCATAGAACAGCATAGAGCAGTACTCCATGAAAAGAACAAAAATTTGTTTTTTTGTGCTGAAAACTGCACCAATTTGAAATCACAATGGTTAGAGAATGTTCAATGTGTTCAATATCCTAAAGGAATGCATGTTTCGCCAAAATGACAAATAATATGTTAATGCAGAAATGAACGACAAACTCTGAAATATAGCCTGAAATGAGATGTTCTTATCATTGAGACAACAGAGGGACCAGGGGTATATAAAAATGAAGATTGTAGCCAGCGGCAGACTATTTTTAAGTTTATAACGCTGTGGCACCAAGTGTTTTCTGCTTACTGCCTCTTGTAATGTAGTTTTGTTGATAAGCGGGAAACCCATCAGAGCAGCGGCTCCTAAACGTCTTAATTAACGTCATGCAGTTAACAAGGTGCTAAGGAGCTTGTTCTATCAACCCTGGCAACCCTGTCTATCCGCCATCAGCATCCAAGTTCATTATAGGACCTCTTTCTCTGTATGCATCAGCATAAAGGCCTCCAAATTATCCTGTGACAATCGAATCCTTAGATTCTTGATGAATTTAAGAGTGGAAAAACTCTGTTTGCATGCCACTTGAGTACATGACAGTGTTAGTAGGAATTCATTTGCTAACCATATATATATGTTGTAGGCACAGGTAAAGAGGTTTAACTGCTGGAGAAGGAAATAGCAACAGATTGCACAATTCTTGCAGGTAGCACATTACTTGCTCATCCAGGTTTATTTCTGTATCTTAAATCTCCGCTGCATCATCAAAGTCCGGCGCTTTGACTGTATACTTGTTTAGAGGAGACTTTTCAGACTGTCCCAGTGCGTGGCAGATGTGTCAATTCAGGCTGTAGATTTTCAACCATAGCACCTTCACTGAATTTAAGCAGACATTCTCTTATGTTTGAAGTGCATTTAGGGGCAGTTTATTAGTTTTTTATAAGGGGAAAATTCCGAGGATCAAGGCATGCTAGATCGGCAATTCCCGTGCTGAAGGAAGTAGGCTAGACGATTGGGTTTGAAATTCCCAGAAGTCATTGCTTCATGTAGCCTAACTTTTGTAAACCAATAATAAAATAAAAGGTACAGGCAGCATATTTATTGCATTCCAATTGCAAACAATGCACTTTTAAATCATTTGATTGAATAAGGTTACAAAATAATGTAGACTGATGTAAATATTGAGGGTCACCCTGACTGTAGTGTAGAGACTCATGTCAGGTATAAATATTGATCAGTTTCCGACTATGAAAAAGGAAAAGAGAGTTAGAGATAAATGGTTTATTGAAGCCATGTAACACTATTGATGCTTGATAGTGGGCCGAGAGATATTGTAAAACCATCTGTATGCGATAAATGGGCAGCATAAACCCGACAAGCATGCCGCTCCGTGGATTGGCCGGCCAAACGGGACCCACGAGGGGCCGCGTCCCTTCTGGGCATCTGCCCAAATGCCAGACCGCCCAGTCCGCCATTGGATGTGGTGTAATATTTTGCAGCAAATGATGTATGGGCCATAGGTATCAATTGTAGTGCATACAGCGGGGAAAATAAATATTGAACACGTCAACATTTTTTTTTCAGTAACTGTACCAGTGAGGCTATTCTGTTTTAGGGCATTTTCACTACCTTTATTCATAAGGATTTATTCTGGTCATTGTAAGTGCCACACACACATATTATATATTGTTTTTTCAGCAGAGTCTAGGCTATCCAGATCTGCCATCATTTCATGTATTAGTACCAGCATTGCGCAAAGCGTATTATAAAAATTCTTATATTTCAACATTTATCTCACCACAGCAAGCTCCTAGCTCTACATGCATTTCATGTGTGTGTAGGGCAGACTGTCCTGAATCGGGCATTATAATTGCCATGTTGGAGGGATACTCTGGGACTGAGCAATTTACAGAAATATGTGGTGTGTGATTTACAGAAATAAATGCCATTTTTATTTAGTAATGAAAAAATGATCTTTCTGGCGCTCATATCTGTGACAGGAACTGATCTGACCTGACTTGACCCGAGGTTGCGTGTTTAGCCTGCGTGCCTATGGTGTATGAACTCATAATGATTCTCAACTTTTACTGGATTGCCAAGAACAAAGTAAAGGCAAAAAGGTGTTTCTTTGTTGAACTAATTGGGATGCAATGTGAGCCTTGAATTGGATGCCATAAAGGAATTTGCTAGGATCTCAAAAAAGGATTATGAACGTGCTTTGCCATTGAGAAACACATGATAGCGTTGGATTATAAACATGCTTTGCCACAAGAACAGACAAAAACGTGGGGTAAGTCCAGCTATATAAAGTTATTATTTTGCTGTCACTTCGTCTGTTTTATAACCCAGACGAATGTATGGTATTGTATTGGTATGGATGGATGTATTGGTATCATATGATAGCTCTGAGTCTCCTCTTTCATCTGACATGCGTGGCATATCTATCCGATCACGGGTTCGCGAGTAATTCAAATGAGAGTCATGTCATATGAACGATCAGAGACTGTAATATCAGGATGTGGTGTAACATCTCACGGCAAATGATGTGTAGGCAATAGGTATTAAATCTAGTGCATAAATTGTAAAATATGAAATAGAGCTCATATAATTTAATTGTAAGAATAATGGACTTTTTCCACTATGAAATTTTGCATGCAGTCTGTCAAAATCCTTCCTGAGATGAGTGTGTCGCTGTTCAAGTGCTGAAATTCTGCAATTTCCCAAATACATACTATATTTTCAAAGGGCTAAAAAGGCCATTTCCACCATAGAATTTCACAAGTGGGGTGTCATTGGAAAGAGGAGAGAGTGTATTTTCAGAATGTGGTGAAAGATCCCTTGCAAAATTCTTTCTGAGATGAGTGTGGCTGTTCAAGTGCTGAAATTCTGCAAGTTCACAAAATACATACTATATTTTCAAAGGGCAAAAAAGGCCATTTTCCACCATAGAATTTCACAAGTGGGGTGTCATTGGAAAGAGGAGAGAGTGTAGTTTTAGAATGTGTTGATAATCCGATGCAAAATGACATGTAGGCCGTAGGGTGTACATTTACTGTAGAAAAACGTCAAAATCTGCTACCAAATACATAAGAACCCCCCACACACACACACACACTGCAATATGTACACAATTATTTAATAGAAAACACAACACAACATGTATCAAAAGATCCAGCACAGAAAATAAAGAAAAATACATAATCTTCCACCCTCTACATACCCCCCCCCCCTTCTAAATTACCAAATGATTTAATAGAACACAAAAGGCAACATTTATCAAAACATTCGGCAATGGAGTCAACAGACAAAAGATACAGGCTTTTGAACGTCTGTGAACAATGCCTGTTCATCTGCAACAGGCACATGCCTGTGTTATCGCAGATTTGCGGTCAACACTGACCCCTTGTGGTAGAAAATTGCAATATTTAAGGTGGAATCGAAACTTAAGCCTCTTAACTCAGCCTCGTCTAATTACAGTAGCCTAGCTAATTTGTAGCGTCCATTCTTCCCATGTCAAAATGAGTGTTTGATCTTTGTTTAGGGTAACGTCAAAACAATACTAATTAGCCTAACCTGTGATACTTCTTTACACTTGCTGTAATGAATGGCAGCTATCCAACAGTACACTGCCTTCTTCTACATTTCCTGTACTTTTATTCAAAAGGTTGTGTCCTCATGGAGTAATCATTTTTAGTTGCATTATATCAACCATTTATCAGGGTGAGCTCAGTGATATACAGGAAGATGTACAAGACACACCAGAAGTGGAGGATTCCTTCACCCTTTTTTCTTGGGGTGTACCTCAGTCCACTCAGAAATCCAGAACTCCGACTTCAAGGCTCCATTACCTTTTCTGCAAACAACTTGTGCACAGGCAACATGCACCAAGTCACCGCCTGGCCCCACATGGACACAACCGGTAAAGCTACAGAACCTTTCTCATGCTGTTTTTTACAGGTGCTGTGCAGGTACACTGTGCTGTGGTCACCAGGAAGTCATTATTACATGCATCTATTCTCTTTGTCCACGCTGACCACTGTATGCAGTCCAAGAAGAGGTCTAACATTTGATGTGAGTGGCAAACTTAGATGTTCAGTATCTAGGATCCATTATGTCTGGCTTACAATTACAGTAAAGCACAAATGTAGTTATGGAGCTGTTAGAAGATTGTGTGTGTTAGTTATTGTTTTTTTTTATGAGGTGACTAACGTGTGTGGGGCAGCCGTGGCCTACTGGTTCAAGGGTTGCTGGTCCCTAACCAGTGTACCACGGCACCTAACCCCTCACTGCTCCCCGGGCGCCGCTGTAGCAAGGCACCTAACGGTGTGTTTCCACACACTGAAATTTCGCGTCGCTCTCATTGAGGTTGAATGGAGACGAAATCCGCCCTGGTTGGGCTTAAATGAAAGCTCATCGCCGAGGCAAGTAAAACAAAGTTGGCCAAAGTTTAACTTTATTTAAATGAGGACCATTCGAGAACCAATCAGGTCCGCGTCTTTGTGTTTGGAGGCGGGGAGTTACAAAAAAGTCTGACCAAGATGGCGGAGACTACCTGAGCTGTAACACGAAAATTTGTATGTGATTAAAATGTTTCTACACGAACATTGGCACTTGTATCAACACGAATTGTGGTTTATATGCCACACAAACTTAGTCAGAGCACATACACCACTAAATAGACCACTATATATGTTAGTTTAAGCACTCGATCTTGTTAGCTAGCTGACAGGCGAAAGGCTAGTATTTTAGGACATTGGATTGCATTGTAAACCTAGCTAGACAGGTATGAAATATATTATGTCTTATTGACCTTGTTGTTTCTATGAACATGAATTGTTGTTTATAGGCAACATCACCTTAGTCGAGGCATAAAGACCCCTGGATATCTTCATTAAGTACTTAAACGTTTGAATTAGCTGATTAGCCTAATTAGCTCCCTTGCCACCACTGGCTAGACACTCTAGTCAAAAGGTTAGCAGTTTCGCCGTCACGCCCCCGAGGCGAAATTTCGCTGGCCGAAAATCGCGAGGTGTTTCGCTGTGTGTAAACCACCGTAACCCCTCACTGCTCCCCAGGCGCCGCTGTAGCAGGCTACAGGGTTCTTGTGTTCTTCACCCTCACTGTGTGCTTCACTAATTCACGATTGGGTCAAATGCAGAGACAAAATTGCTTGCCCAGCAAGATTGATTAAAAAATACTAATTCTAATGTTATACTGAAAATTTGATGGACTATGTTGATTTGTCAACAACAGGAACAACACGACACAGCACAGGCGGAGATTAGCCTGGGTATTCCCATGCTGCCTTGCACGCGATTTGATTCACGCTGCTAAGGCAGCCTGGAGACCATGGAGCAAATTTTCGCCTGAGATAGGAGACCAATCACAGAACAAGGGGGAAAGCAAGACGATGATGAGCTATGCACAGACGCATTTTGATAGACATCCGTGGCACCCAATAAACGGATCTGGGCATTTTTTTTTTTCAAATCTGCGAAAAAATTAACGTTTGGTTCCCAGACCCTAGCCAGGCTAGGCGGAGATAGATATCAGTGCAACATCTGCCTTTGACATCAGCATGACCTCAGAGCCAGCTGCTGATCCAGCAGACACAAGTTTTGTCCCGTGCTCGACCCTTTAACTCCTATAGACATGACCTTTAACTCGACCCCCTCCTCCTCTGCCACAGGAAGCTCAGCGAGCCTTTCTGGACAGCCAGGAGGTTGGCATGACAGAAAGTGGATCGTAAATGAGTCCAAACTGATGGAACTATTTCAGAGAGGAGAATAATCTCCTCACAGCAGCAGTCACACTCTTTACAGGTGCAACATACACACACATTGTGGACTGGGCTGGGCTATTGAATCTTCAGCTACCTCAGAAAACAACTTATTACAATATACAGTCAAGTTATCTCATTCCAACTGTTGATGAAACCTACAAGAAACAGGAAAATGCAATCAAAGCCAGACTCATCTGCCAGACTCTGGATGGAGAAGAAGACATCTGCAGGGATGGGAGGAGCGACAGCCCAGGTCATTCATCTAAATACACAACCTATTCTGAGAATCAAGTCCAGTTGGAGTGCTACCAGGAACTTAGTCAAAACTTTGTAACGGTGGTGCTCTTTGGTGACAGGCTTAGTTCATTTTAGAAAAGTTGTAGAATACCAAGGCACTCATCTTCTTTGTAGTTAAAATGCCTTTATTTTAATGGGCACAACATAATTAAAACACTTCGACGCGTTTCGGCATGAAGCCTTCGTCAGGAAGTGAGCAGTCTCTTGTGTGGCATACTGAAATAAAAGACATCAATTCCATGAGTGTTCTCAGGTGTGTGGGTGGGAGTTACAAAGGGACACTGTAATCAACATATCAGGAAAACCTCTTTCAGAAAACTGCATCAATGTGCTATCAAAGGGCTTGTCTTTCGCTCCAACCTACTCATCCAGAGAATTCGACACCAAGATTGACCTCTACAGGTTCTACAGAAACTTGCACCTTAAAGCTTGGTACAGTATGAACAGTCAAACTTCAAAGACTCACATTGACTCTGTTAGCACAACTCCACAAGGAACTCCCTTTAAACCTAAATCTACCTTTTGCCCTGTCACTGTAAATGCTTCCCTGAGTACTTTTACCAAGAAAGTGGACTTTGAAGTAGATAAAATGTATCAACAAAGACAAAATAGATCTAGGTATTATAACTTAACAAAGCAGGAGCGTTGTGCACTTGAACAGATGATGAATGATGATGATTTGATTATTAAAAGAGCTGATAAGGGAGGAGCTGTGGTTGTTTGGGGTAGAGATCAATACATAAAAGAGGCAAACAGACAACTGAATGATCCTGTATACTATGAGATTTTGAAGCACAACCCTACAGAGGTCTTGAAAAGGGAGTTAAAAAACATGCTGACTGAAGCTAAAGAAAATGATTGGATTTCTGATGGTGAATGTAAGTTTCTTTTCAATGAGCTAAACTGGCCTCCTTTTACCTTCTCCCTAAGATACACAAAAACTTAGAAAATCCCCGTAATCCCCAGTAATCCCCCGTAATCCCCAGGGAGATCAGTGATTTCTGGGAATGATAGTCTTACTGAACCGGTTTCAAAATACATAGATTACTTCATTAAGCCCATTTTACCTCTGATTCCAGCATATATACAAGACACGACAGCTGTCCTTAATAAGATCCAGGAACTAGGCAATATTGGACAAGATACTTTACTAGTAACTATGGATGTGGAGTCACTTTACTCCTCAATTGTACATGAAGAAGGGCTAGCAGCACTGGATTTTTTTCTACAAAACCAGCTACAAACAGAAACTCCCCCTGCACATTTTGTTTTTAAATTAACAAAATGGACACTAAATAATAATATCTTTATTTTTCAAGACCGCCTTTTCAAGCAAGCTAAAGGATGTGCAATGGGAGCTTGCTACAGTCCCTCCTATGCAGGGCTATACATGGGTAAATGGGAACATGATTTTGTGCTTAATTCTACTAAAAATGCTTATTTGAACAAAATAATCTATTATGGGAGATATATTGATGATGTATTTTTACTGTGGGATGGATCTGAAACTGAACTATTGTCTTTCCATGCTTACTTCAATGGCATTAATGAAAACATCAAACTGTCTCTGGAGTTCGACAAACAAAGCATTTGCTTTCTGGATTTAGAAATATACAAAGATAAGGAAGGTTTCTTACATTCCACCATCTATAGAAAACCTACCTCTCGCAACACTATTTTGCATGCAAAAAGCTTCCACCCTAGACATTTAAAGGATAACATACCCTACGGTCAATTCCAGAGACTGAAAAGAATTTGTGATGAAACTGATTCTTTTTGAGGTAAAGGCAAATGAAATGGAAAATAGATTTATTCAAAGAGGTTACAAAAGAAAACCATCCAGAGTGCTAAACACAGATCTGAGAACCTAGACCGACAATCCCTGTTAAGAAGTGGGAAGTCCAGACAAAGTTCTGGGAGAATTTTCTTTTCCATAAGGTTTAGCACTGAAGCAAATCACATTAAAACATAATCAGAAAAAAACTGGAATGTATTACAGTGTGATGCTTCTCTGAGAAATGTTTTTCAAGAGCCTCCAGTTTTCAGTTTTAAAAGAGCTCCTACCTTAAATGACAAACTTGTCCACAGCTATCTACCACCACCCTCTAAAACACTTGGCTGTCAAAGAAACCACAAGGTAGCTTCAAATGTAGTCATTGTAATCACTGCCCAACTGTAGTTCAAGGTAAAACATTTGAAGATATACATAGTCAAAGAACACATGAGATACAGCATTTTATTAATTGTAAAACTACATTTGTGATTTACAAACTGGAATGTCCCCTCTGTAATGTTTTTTTACATCGGCAGAACCAAATTAAGGTTACAAGATAGAGTCTCAGAGCACAAATATGCGATAAGAACAAAAAAAAAATGAGAACTATCCAATGGCCCGTCATTTCAAAAGACAAGCACAATAGTGACCCTGCTATTTTAAAAGCTATAGGTATAGATCATATACCACAAACAATGAGAGGGGTGATAGATTGAAACAATTAAACCAACGAGAGAGCTACTGGATTTTTAAATTAAGAGCTACTTTATATCCAGGTTTAAATGAGGAGTTGGAATATTTCCATTTCCTGTAAACACAAATGCTCTATTGTTGTATAAATGTATTGCATGTATGTTCTTTTTTGTTCTCTAAATACTCTTTTATGTCTGTAGAGACTATGGAATGACGCCCCCTGCTGACCACCATCAATACCTGTTTGTTTTTCTGTTTCTCTGTGGGTTTACCTTTGTAAATGAGGGGTTTGCCATTAGCTAATTGGTCCCACCCACACACCTGAGAACACTCATGTAATTGATGTCCTTTATTTCAGTATGCCACAGAAGAGACTGCTCACTTTCTGACGAAGGCTTCATGCCAAAACGCCAGCGTCGAAGTGTTTTAATTATGTTGTGCCCATTAAAATAAAGGCATTTTAACTACAAAGAAGATGAGTGCCTTGGTATTCTACAACTTTTCTAAAACACAACCTATTCTTTTATGGATGATGGCACCAAACAGATTGGTGGTTTCGATTTAATTCAGGTAAACAAACAAAACAAAACAAAAAGAAATGAACAAAAATATTGGAGACAAAATCCTAATATGCATTGTCTAAAATGTCATTATGTAGTAGTAGCTTTGTTTGTCAATTTCTTCACATGTACAAAACATACAGGGGGCAACCTTGATCAGGACCCAGGAAGAGACAACAATCCACCTTTTTGGGAGGTGGGGAAGGAGAGAGGGCGTTTCACTCTCGCTTAGTGTCTTTAGGGCCGAAAGCAGATAAGATTGGGGTTGTTTAGGTTTAGGGTGAGATGCCTTCCATTTTTCCATAATGTCCTGATCATCATGACATGATTTTTCAGTTTGGAGAGCAGGGTGGAGAGATTCTCTGGGACAGATGAGGAAGGAATGTGACCACTTCCACTGAAGGCCATACCACACTTATTTGTAACCTTGTGCCCTCTAGGTGACCCAAGCCAAAAATTCAGTCGCCATGGAGCCAGTGGGTTTCAAGAAAGGGCTGGATAAGCTGTTGGATGACGGGATTGCTGTAAAAGTGGTTACCACTGATAGACATCCCTCCATTAGGAAGATGATGAGAGAGGACTATCCAGATATAACACACCAGTTTGACCCTTGGCATGTGACAAAAGGTTAGTTTACAAGGGTTCCATTATGCAAAAGGAGCCCATCATTTTGTATGTGCATTCTCTAATCTGCATTTGAGTACTGCCCGAAGCGTCTTCACTTTGCCTATCCATCCATGCAGGCACGGACAATGTTGGCTGTCATGGACCACAATGAAAAACATGACCAACCACGTCAACAGGCAACAACAGAGACTGGTAAGGACCAAAATTAGCCTATGACCTTGTGGAGATATCTTTGTAGCCATAGCAATACCAGTACTGATATACAAGTAATGCAGGGGCAGCCGTGGCCTACTGGTTAGGGCTTCTAACTTGGAGCCGAAAGGTTGCTGACCACAGTGCCACAGTGGACCACAGCTGGCACCTAACCTCTCACTGCTCCCTGGGCACCACTGAAGCAGGCAGCCCACTGCCCTGGGTTGGTGTGTTCTTCACCCTCACTGTGTGTTTCACTAATTCATGAATAGGTCAAATGCAGAGACCAAATTCCTTGTGTGTGTGTGCCTTGGCGAACAAGACCAATTCTAAATGCTAAAGTAATTCTATCTGTCCAAATTGATGTTTTGCCCAAAAAGAAGTGCTGGATCTGTTAAAAAAAAAAAGGCCAATACTAATGGCTATCGACCTGATGAAATCACCAGAAATCATTCACTAATGTTCTAATTACAGGCCGCAGAAGACACAACATTGTCTATCAAAAACAATCAAAACAATGGATTGCCAGGCCTGTTTACTTGCTTGGCAGCAAACATCGGTCTGCCAAAACCCAGCAAGGAGGACGTCATGAAAGGCCACACTTCACGCTTCAAAAGTCTCATCCTAGTCTTCAACAATTTTTTCTTTTTCTTTTCCTACATGTAAAACTCACTTACATACTTTGTTAGCATTGTTGATAAGCATGTGTGTAGTCATTGGTCTAGCAGTTCTGCAGTAAAAGCAGTTTTATCACATGTTGTAGAAGCAATATTGGATTACACCAAAAGTAACCTTAGATATTCAAAGAATAGAGGATGTATCGAGAAAAGATACTCATATTCATAAAGACTTTCCATGAATGCAAATGTTTATTTTCTATCTCAATGTTATATACATGTTCCCCTTTCTACATGTTTGTAAGAAAATAAATACTTTGTTACAACAAAACAGTATAGATATTCCGGGTTATATATGTATAGAGTTGTACAGAAAGATTTTACAAAGCCATAAAATGCTAATAATTAGGCTATATCAATTGCCTCCTGTACCTCTTGAAATCCAACGTAAATACCAGACTCAGGTGGAAATTTTTGTCGGATTGATGCAATCACACATGATGGCAATGGCGTTCGATTCCCTTTGGCCAGTGTCTCTCCCTTTAGGGCCCACTCCAACACAACATGTTGGAGTGGGCACACAATATGACACCAATCTGTATTGCCTGTGAAAACAACAACTCTATAAGTAGGGTTACAGTTGAACTTCACCATAAAAAAATAATACATTTTTTTACTTACTCTGTGGACAGTTGGTGTGTTGTTTCTTTTCCAGTTCACTTTATCGCGCCAGAAAAAAAAAACTGCTGGATGGATCATTGCTGAGAAGTCGTCGGTAGCAGTGACACAAGTGCGGTCACTCTCCTCTTCTGGAGCGTTGCCCACCATCGATGGCAGTATTTTATCCCACTCTGCACAGCACAAACACTCCATTTCAGTCGGCATGGGTTGGCACACTCCACACTTAGACCACCAGTTCGTGTTTGCTCTCGTTCTCTCATCCGACTCGCCTTGACCAGTCGCAACGTCCTCTCTTCCCAGATCCAAAGCTCGCAACTCCTTCAGTGAACTCAGGTTCGAAAAGGTAGGGTCTTGGATCTTGGTAGTCGAAGTCATCATCTTCATCTATCGTGTAATCTTCCATATTCATCGCCATTAGAATTCTTAGAGAAAGCCCACCAGTGTCAGCCTAGTAGCAGAGAACTTGGTAGTCACGCTGGTGTATTGCCGGAAGTTGAGGGTTTTCAGATGCTGCGTGATGTGCTATGCCCGAAAATAGTTCCAAATCTAAATTGGTCTAGTAAATCCCTTCGTGTTAATTTGCATTGATATTTGTACTTTCGTGAATGTACAGGTTACGAAAATAATTATAAAAAAATCTTGAGTTATTTGATTCACTTTTGCAACGACATGCTAGCTGGCATCGCCGGATTACAGCGACTTCACGCTAAACTAAAGATAACCGGGCCGTTTCTAGATTAGGACAATGGCTGGGTCGGCTATAAAACGCTTTGGCTCACTCATCCAACTCTAGGGACTGCGGGGAGAGACCCAATTTCATCTAGGGGTGGCGTATTCCTTTAACTTTACATGTCATAACTGTCATGTTAGACGGAAGTAAACGATAGGACACAGGATTGCTTTTAGATGGTTGGAGCTTTACTGAAACGTGTTGTCATGAGGAGATACCGCTCAGGAGCATGCCTCCAGTAGGGGGCAGCATAACATAACATCCCCCTTTCTTAGTTCTGTAATAACAATGAAAATCGGAGAAAGACCTAATATCTGTATTTTTTTAAAACAAAATAGGACATTCCCTCGTGTTTTTGTTTTGAATATTAAACTTCTTATCCCCACTACCGAAATCCAAAATCCACACAACAATAATGTGAAATCGGCACTTTCCTCAATTTTTCATTTGGCCTTCCCCGCTAGATGAGGCTGAATTTAGGACTAGATTCAGATTGATGTGGAATTAAGTTTCAAGACTCAGATAGCAACAATGGCCTCCCTTGAAACCTATGAAATGTTTATTAGAGACACGTTTGTAAAACAAACTAACTTATGCAGAAATGTCAGCTAGGTTGTCTCAAGTAGGAGCAAGGGGATGTTCCGAAATGAGTGTCCGCAGGTACTGCAAGGACCACAATCTTGTTCGAGGAGTGGTGTCTGACGCTTTGAATGTGAAATTATCAGATCAATCGATCAGCTAGCCTAGCCTAGCCTATGTATTTTTTTAATTATGTGCCTATCTGTAGCCTACTTCTGTCTGAGTGCTAATTTAAGTCTCTTTTCAGACAGGGTCAACATATGGCCGAAAACTTATGACCGGCTACTTGTCCGCAGTCAGGGCCGGAGAACACAGAGTAGGAAAAATTATCCAGCCCTATCATGAGGCGCGAACACACCAGCCCTATCATGAGGCACGAACACACCAGCCCTATCATGAGGCACGAACACATGTAAGTTGGGCTCCTCTGTAAATGTTATGCATCCGCAGCTAGCATATCGGGGGGTGGACGTGTGATAGGCCTATGTAGTAGCCTATGTAGCTGTTTAAACTGTTATACTACAGCTAAGCCTATAAGCCTACCTCCAAAACATAGCCTAATTAATGCATGATTGTCCTTTCCGTGACATGTTTCCCTCTTTCTTCGAAGGGTGCACGCAACCTTAATCCCACTCCCTCCTATGCAGCACACATGGGACACAAATTGCACATAGATCAAAACGAGAAGCTTGGAATGTTCGGCGTCACGCATGTCATGGCAATCGATGGGTACAGCAGCAAGATTGTTTCCTATGCAACCATGCCGGTTAAAAATAATCTCGTGGATGTGTACAGGTTAGTGCCCATCAAAGCTAGGCCTCAGCCACATTCTATTACTTCAATTACTTCACACCTCTTACTGGTTGATACTATTCTTATCCTTAGACCAGCAGTCCTTCAATATGGGATATGGGACCAGATCAGGGTCGATCATGGCAAAGAGTTCTATTTGACTCTCTACATGCAAGAGATGCTGTCTGCATATAGATTCAACTTAGGAAGGCAGCCATATCTCCAAACTAAGTCAACAAATGTGAGTTATCCATCAAAGGAAGACAGTCTATGGACATAATGTACACCTCTTCAGGTTACTTATTCAACCATTCTCACTATTTCAGCCCATGTATGCAGTATCAAACATGAGTACACCCATCACATTTTTGCAAATATTCTGTTATGTCTTTTCATGGGACAGCACTATAGAAATGAAACTTTGGTACAACTTAAGATAGTCAGTGTACAGCTTGTATAGCAGTATAGATTTGTTAGTCTCTGAAATTAACTCAACATACAACCATTAATGTCTAAACAGCTAGCAACAAAATTGAGTACACCTCACAGCGAACAAGGCCAAATTGTGCCCAAACTGTCAATATTTTGTGTGAACACCATTATTATGCACTGCCTTAATCCCTATGGGCTTGAAATTCACCAGAGCTGCACAGGTTTCTACTGGAATCCTCTCCCACTCCTTCATGATGTCGTCACAGAGCTGGTGCTCTAAAATTGCTTCCTCAGCAAGGCAGTTGTCATCTTGGAGGTGTGTTTTTCATGTTGTATGCATGCAGCCCAGTTGCCAAAGAGAGGGGATCATTCTCTGCTTAGAATTCATGTTTCCCCTCTATGAACTACAGCACCCCAGTGTCCTCTCTTTTACAACATGATGACCCTAAACACACCTCCACGATGACAACTGCCTTGCTGAGGAAGCTGAAGATAAAGGTTGTGAACTGGCCAAGTACCTTAACTCATTTGAGCACCTGTGGCGCATCCTTAAGCGGAAGGTGGAGGAGAGCAAGATCTCATCCAAATCTCATCCTCTCACATCCACCAGCTCTGTGATGTCATCATGAAAGATTGGGAGAGGATTCCAGTGAATTTCAAGCCCATAGGGGTTGCGGCAGTGCATAAAAATGGTGCTCGCACAAAATATTGAGTTTCGGCACAATTTGGACACAGTATTCGCTGTGAGGTGTACTCTCTTTAGACAGTAATGGCTGTATCTTGAGTTATTTTCAGAGGACAATACATCTGTGCTACTACACAAGTTGCACACTGACTACTTTAAGTTGTATTAAAGTTTCATTTAATTTTAGAGTCTCATGAAAAGATATATTTGCAAAAATGTGAGGGGTGTACTCACTTTTGTGAGATACTGTAGACTAATGTCACCCCTGGCTAGAAAACTATGATGTTTATTTCTAGCAATGATGTACACATTTCATATGATTTTACACATGTTCCCTCAGAATCATACCATTGAGAGAATGTGGCCTGAGGTAAATAACCGGGTTAATTACCCAATAAAGGCAGCTCTGATTCACCTACTGGATCAAGAGATGATTTACATGGATGACAACATCACAAGATACTGTGTTTCAAATCTGACCAGTGAGGTTTGCAAAATTGGAATCGAAAGATTGGCACAAGCCTGGAATGCGCATCGAATTCCTGGTATGTTAGTGATCTGCTTGATCTCATGAAATACATGTAAATGAATTAAAGATAACAACTTGTAACTGTTAACATTGTCAGATAAAGGAAAACCAAACAATTTGGCAGCTGGAGATTGTCCCAAGAAGATTGCCCCGGAACTACTGCCACATGCCTCCCAAGCATCTGATTTTTACCAGCAGGATGTTGGCTCTTCATTAACTAGAACGCCCTGCTTTGCAATGGACCCTTTTTCAACAGACGAGGACAACATTTTAGCAGAAGACCGTTTTGCCAAATACTGTCCTGACATCACCATTCTGTTAGCCTAGAAATCTAGACTCGCCCCTAGCGGCAGCGAATTACATTTGCTGCCAGGGCTAGTCTAGCAACCCTCCGCTGGCTTGTGCGCTCCAGAAATCGAAAACTTAATCAGGCCAATGAAATCGTGTATAGAGTCGTTAGGTGGGCTTAACATAATGATTGATGGCAGGGTTTTTGGCTTTGAATTCCCTGCTACTTGAAAATAAATAAGATGGATGTTGCTGCTGGCTAACAGTGTGACACGAAAGTTAAGCTTTTATTAAGTTGGTAAACGTTTGAACTAGACAACTAGCTCCGCTGGTGGGAAACGATGGGACTCATATAGCGCCGCCGCTGTCCTATTAGTGCAGAGGGAATTTGAAAGACAACTGATTATCCCCCCTCCGGACTGAGCACTGCGAACGGTGAGTGTCCAGACCCTACATTTTAATGTGGGTCTGGCTCGTCAGGCTACCATTCTGTATGACAGTGTGGTCAACCATGACTATGGTCCCTTTCAAAATGCACTGCTTAGCCTAATTAATGTAGCCCACCTAAAATGCACAGGGCCAAAGTATTGTAATTGCTGCAATTCTCCATTCCTCTAGATATCTTTTTCCCTCTCATCAAGTCAATCGTTATATGAAGAAACGAGTGAAATAAACATTATGAAACTGACCATTTAGAACACAGGAAAAAGTCGTTCAATACTGAAATTAGCTAGTAAAAGTGTCTAGAAGCCTTAGTTATCGTGAACAGCCTTTTACACTTTTGTTTTCTTTTGGATAAGTTTGAGAATCTCAGGTGAGTACAACAGGAGGGAAATTGCTTGCTAGCCTGCCATGTTAGTTGATTCAAAACGAAAAGATAAGCTATCCTAATGATTCAATACTATGTGCATTTTATGTTACTTTGCTATTTCTGTTATGTCCTTGACAATTTAAAAAACCAGTCGGAGATATTTTGTATGATTTTGTTTGCTAATCTACCGATTACCGTTTTCTAATCTACTGCTGCAATTTAGAACACCATTTTGGTGCATACATGTGCGTTAATGATGAAATGGCGTAACGTGAATTCATGTTTATTCAGCTACGAGGTTACTGTAACGGGCTAATGTTTTGAGGCTTAGTGCCACTGTAAAGAATGTTTGCAACATGTTTTGCCGACCTATTCATGGCTACATTATTTTAATGAGTTCATGAAGTTCAGTAACTTTCTAGATAGGACATGTTAAACTTGTGAACTGTAGCACTTTGCACTATTGACGTGTATTATTACTGAGTGTGTTCTATTTGAAGTGATATGTTACAGTTTATTATGCTCATATTTAAACTGAATGATATAGAGTTGAATTTGAGTAACAGTGATTTTGAATGTGTAGTGATAAAGCCATGTACAGCTACTAATTAGATATTTTGCATTGCTGTATGCAGATTGTTTTTTTTTGTTGTGCATATTCTGCCATTGTTGAGAGGGAGAGAGAGATACGGCGAGCCAGTGATTCTGGAGTGTGACAGTAACCAGTGGCCATCAACCTGCCAAGCCGGTGGATTGCATGCTTTTGGATACATCATACAGATAAGATTTATGAGATCGTTCTTACACACTGCCCGGGTAGTGATTTAAGCAAGGCCTTTTATCCAACAACCCCACAGGAACTGAACTGAAACTCAAACGAGTTGAACACTGACTGGACTAATTTTTCTTTTTTTTACTGACTGACTGCTTTGGGGGAAATTCTAATTTCTAATTCTGTTTTCTATGTGCTATTCACCTTGTGGAATGTAAATAAATGTTTTGATAAGCTTTTCTATTCAAACATTGGTCGTAGCCCATTCACTCTAAGAGCCGAACCTTAACCCCGATTTCTGTTGTTTAAATATAATCAATATAGGTTATTCTATATCTTAATTGATGCTTTAAGTTACGTTAGTTACATAAACATTACACAACACTAGCCAGGGGCCAAATTTGGGCAACCACTGTCACCTTCTTGCAGTCTTGTAATTTTCTGAGAGCTGTATGTGTCTACAACACACAAAAATGAACAAGTCAAGTCAAGTCGGCTTTTATTGTCAATTTCTTTACATGCACTGGTCATACAAAGAATTGAAATTTTGTTTCTTACTTTCCCATGCAGACATAGACATACTTTAAATACAGACATAGCCATAGACAATAAACATTAAATTAAAGTGCGAGACTGAAATATAGAACATATATCAAAATATAGAAATATAGGACACAAGCTTGATGTGAAGCAGCAACAAGTTAGGCTCTTGCAGTCACTGTGCAGTTCCACAGGGCGGTGTTGTTGGGGGTAGGGTAGACAGGATCCTAGGTTCCTGGCTGGCTGGTGGGGGGGGGGAGCTGTCAGTGATGGGAGAGTGGGTAGATTGTTCAGCATCCTGATTGCTTGGTGGATGAAGCTACTTGCAAGTCAGGTGGTGCGGGGAAGGAGGCTCCTGTACCTCTTTCCAGAGGGCAGGAGGCTGAACAGTTTGTGTGCAGGGTGGGTTGTGTCCTTGACAATCATTAGTGCTTTTATGGGTGAGGCGGGTGGAACAACATCTGATACATCAGAACAACATCTGATACATCAAGTGCAGAAAGGCCATCACTTAGTCCACAAATTCTGTGGACATGGCTTGCGAAGACCCTGAAACATAATTGCACAGTTAAAATGAAGAATAGACTACTGAATATCTGCAAGTGCAGAAAGGGCATCACTTAGTCCACAAATTCTGTGGACATAGGGGCACTGGTCGAATCAGAGACTCACAGCAGGAGCTGGCCATTGGATTGGTAATTGGCTCTGAAAGAAATATGTAAAAAGATACAAAGAGTTTAGTATTGCCTTACAATGCATGATCATTACATTGAACAAAACTTGAACAAAATTAGCTTGTGGGCGCAAATTAATTTGCATCCAATCAAACCATAGCTTTCTATTTTGTTATCCAATCACAGAGAGTCTTAAGGCGGGCTTAACAGGATAACAACAGTCCTGCGGCGGTGGGGAACAAGGAAGGTGGCTATGGCTAACGAGAGAGCGGTTGTTTGAATCGGCGTTAAGCGTCAACTTTGGAGGAGTTGTGCTTTTCTTTGAAAGTTGAGCAACACAATGCACTTAAGTCATTACTTTCGAAGAAGGATATATTTGCCGTTTTGCGACCGGATAATGGATATGGTCGTAAGCGCTGGCCTATTGCATGCCTAGGCAGTTTGAAAGACAATTCTCTGCCCGCCCCTTGGATTAAGCGAGGTGAATGGTTCGATTCCAGACTATACATTTCAATGATATAGGATGGCCCGCCAGGCTAGTAGTTCATTTCATTTTTCTATGCAATTGGCATAACTCCTCTGTCATCACAAGGTATTGATGTGAAGAGGAACAAGAAAGTTTGGTACAAGATAACAAGAATAGTGCATCTACCTACCAGCTAGAGCCAACTTAACGGAACACCTTGAAACAAAAACCTAAGCAAGGTGCCCAGTCGCATTGGCTTTTGTTGCTGGGTCACTATTCACATTATGCAGTTTATATTGTCTTGTTTCTGGCCTATTACTATATCATAATGACTTTGCAAAGCTGGGCTATGGTAGTCTGGGTATACCCATCCTCCTTCCACGTGATTTGATTTCGCTCTCCACCAGAGGCTAGCCACCAAGACAAAATGGGCGTCTCAGAATTGAGACCAATCACAAGTGGGAGGCAGGCTATCAATGATCTGATTGGCTGCACTTTTGTACACAGTAACCAGTGTTGGGAAGAATACTTTTAAAATGTAATCAGTTACAGAATACAGAATACATGCCCTAAAATGTAATTTGTAACGTATTCCGTTACATTACTCCATCTAAGTACCGTATTCTAAATACTTGGATTACATAAGCGCTGTTTTACATTTTATCAAGTGGGAAATCAAGCTGCTATTTCAGTTTGTAAGACCCACAGGCGATGTCAGCAAAAAACCCACAACTTAACTTTATAGAATAAACTGAAACATTATACATTTTGTTAGTGCACAAGATCATCTCACAGAAATATCAGAATTTCAGTTCAAAAAGCCCAGAAATTCATATGAGAAGGATTCTAAAAGTAACCCCTTAAAATGGCCAAAGTAACTGTATTCTGAATACCACTCATTGAAAATGTAACTGTAACTAAATACAGTTACTCATATTTTGTATTCTGAATACGTAATCCCGAATACATGTATTCAGTTACTTCCCAACACTGACAGTAACTCACAGAAGCATTGATCAACATTTGTTGATCCTGCCTCGAATACATGAACGGCTGCTACTCAGACCAGGACAGTTTTTCAAAAGTGCGACTAAAAAAAATCGGTGAACACACTGCGCACCAGCTATTCGAGATGATGAAAAAGTGTGAAACTCTATCTTTGGTTCAATAACAGACAATATCGTGGTTTAAACAAATCACAGATAGTGAAGGGCGGGACCTCCCCTCTGATTGGCTGTGGCCCAGTGCCTGTGTGTAAATTTAAAATGCGTGTGCTGCAGAGAGAGAGAGAGGTCAGAGACCCGTCAGATGAACAGAGTGGATGTAGTTGCATTACAGTGAGGTCACATAGGCCGAGATAAATGTCCCCTCTCCCCACTGCCTTTTCGGGCGGCTGGCAGCAGCAAACCGATCAGGCGAGCCGAGATGATGATCAAGTTTATCGTTGCCTCACGATAGGCCTAGTGAAACTTCCCTTCACCAAGTTCAGTCCGAAATAATTATCCACCAGAAAAATAATTTGCACGTAAACCCGACGTAGCCTACAGGAATGCCACTTGCGCCAAATTGATAGGAGTCATTGCAGATGAAAAGACGTCTTAAAATTGCGAACAATGCATACAAGGCCTTCCCGAACGACAGAGATAGGCTACAGATACCGCCGAAAAGGAGTGCGTCATTGACCGCAGTTACATGCAGGGAGTAACCCGGTTTTCAACAGCAATATTCGTTTTTGCACGCGAAGTTGTGTAAACTCATTCTGATGGCATCAATATATTTAATCCGGTATTTGGCGCAAACCGATATCGCTGCTACATTTAAAGGCCGAATATTCCCAGCATGTATAACTGTGGTCATTGTGTACGGTGAATTGAATGGACACATTTAGACCAAGCATGGCAAGTCATTGCAATAGCCTATAATAATATGCCTACCATTTCGTTACTGCATTAACCATAGTGATGTTCTTATTGAAAATTTAAAAATACTAAAATTAAAAAGTAAATTGCATTGTGGGGCTGTCATATTATTATTGCAATGACCATTGCAAAATCACATAAAAATCCCCCAGGCTACTTGGAACATCTCTTTAAATTGTGCTCAAATACATTTCTATGGAAGATGCTAGCATGGCGAGCTGGTTTAGCCAAAGCCTAAAGATCATGAAGGTTAGTATGTAAGACATTGAGCCATGAGATGTGCAGTTTGAAGCCCTTAAAAGACGTGCACTGTTAATTTACTCACTGTTATTTTTATTTAATTCATCTTGAGATGTTTTAAGTTTAAATTTCAGCTCAGTGAAGCACTTAAAGCACCAACAGTTCATTAAGTTACTTTTCTTGTAGAATTGTAAATCATAAGTCATAGGACAACCTATATAGGACAGAAATTAAATGTTAAATGTGATGTGGTTGAAAATTTGGGTGCACCTAACTTTTGTCCTGGTGCACCTAAGAAAAAAAGTTAGGCGCACCAGTGCAAAAAAGTTAGTCTGGAGCCCTGCAGGATGGCTAGATATGGTATGGACAGGACAATACTGGAGAATTTCTACCACTGTAGCATGGAGAGCATTCTGACTGGCAGCATCACAGCTTGGTATGGAAACAGCACTGTCCAAATCACTGCAGCACTGCAAAGGGTAGTCAAGTCTGCACAGTGCATCATAGTTTCCTTGAGTTACCTTGTATCCAGAGTCTACAATACAAACAATGCTGCCCCACACACACACACACACACACACATTTCATTTACTCCTTATAGCTGGGAAGACTTCGAGCACAATTTCATCACTGATAAGTACGTTTATGAATACAGGACAATGAAGTACTTGAACTTGAACCTCAATCTCTGATGACATTGAGATGAGGTCTGGCATTAGCCAGGCTAGGGCTGTGGGTCAAATAATGCTGATTTTGAGACAATAACATAGAGGTCCACAGACAAAGTCAATATTGTGATTTATAAACTCTGCACATTCTTTTCTTTAATTCTGCACATACCTTTGCATATGAGGCATTTGAAAGCTTCCTTTACTTGCTCAGCTGCAGTGTTGCTTAAAATCAGCACAGTGTAATTATGACTCCTGGCCAACTGTGAGAGACTATTTATAGACGCCGTCACATCCGTCAGGGATTGAGCAGCCTCCACGACTTCCTCTATTTTGTCCTGTATGTCCTGTAAAGCTGCAACACCTAATTTTGGACAATAGAGAAGCCAACAACACAAAGCACACACATAAAATAAAGAAAACTTTTTTTCCTTTTGTACAAGAAATTTACAGAATCAAGCTATCTCTAACATTAGTAGTGACATACTGTATTTTTTAACTGTTAGGACAGTTTTACCTTTTTCGTTTTGTCATCTGTTGAAATTCTTGAAACACTGTCACCGGGACAGCGTACATTTTGCGTGAATTTTGCTTCCAATAAATAGAGCCTACAAAATAAGAAATAAAATAAGAAAAAAGGCCAAGAGGATGCTGTCTGACTAGTCGCCCCAGCCACTTTCTCTTCATCCTTCTGCCCTCTGGCAGACCATACAAGTCAATTAATTCTACAGTATCTCACAAACTGTGTACTCAAATTTGTTAGATACTGTATAGTGCATACAAGAGCATTAAGACTAGCACCACTAGATTTAGAGACCATTTTTATCTTCAAGCCATTAGGATGCTGAACTCTCCACCTGTTCTGCAATCTCTGAACACTTTGGCACTTATTCACCTGCCTTTTATTAACACTACCTCACACCACATGACTAGTGTACTCAACTTAGAATGGACTAAGCAAGATGATGCTGCTCTGAGCACATAGTTTTTCAGACTAATAAATCTCTACATGAGTTTTTATAAGTATATGACAATAAACTAAACTTGAAACTTGATACCTCGTGTCCCCTCAGAGTCTACAATCTCATTGCAATGTGTGAAATCCTCATCGGTCTGCATCGCAAGCTGCACTTTGCTAATAATGCAATCCTTTGATGCCTCAAATTCGCTGAACCTCATCACAGCAGTGCAGCTGGGCATCAGTCTCCCGTTATGGAGTTCGGCTATGTAAACAGTTCTAAAACAAGAATCAAGTCACAGTTTAATTGGAGCCATGATGTTTTTCTAGTTTATTTTGATACATAATGGTGATGAGGACAAATACCTTTGAAAAGATTTCACCATAGGCCGGGGGGCAATTGGCCCTGCCAGCTGCAGCAGAGGGCCGAAACCAGTCGTCTGCTTGTGCAGGAACCATTCCTGGCAGTCCTGGCATTTGATTGACGTCCCCGTCGACTTCATAGTGAGCACGGGGACTAAGATCGTATATATATTGAACTGGTTGTTGGAAATATTGCCATTTTGTCATCATTTGTTATAAAGAGGCTTGGAGGATGAACCTTTAAAACATAATGCAATGACAAGGATGAGGATGACAACAGTGTTTCCCACAATCTCGGAATCAATTCAAGATCTTGGATGCCACACGTTTTTTAGGCTAAATTTTTTTTTTGTCACAGCAAACATCACCTCACCAACCGCTAGCTGCCTGTGTCCTGAATCCTAACTACAGAGCCCTGGTAACTACCAGTAGGTTCGATTGGAATAATTTTGGTCCCCTGGTAAACCCAAATTTTACGCTGGATTTGTCCTTTAATTTCTGCGTCACATCGTCGCCATGGACACAGAGCATATAGGCATACTCTTTTGATCCCGTGAGGGAAATTTGGTCTCTGCATTTATCCCAATCCGTGAATTAGTGAAACAGACACAGCACACAATGTACACACAGTGAGGTGAAGTACACACTAATCCCGGCGCAGTGAGCTGCCTGCATCAACAGCGGTGCTTTCGGGGAGCAGTGAGGGGTTAGGTGCCTTGCTCAAGGGCACTTCAGACACGCCTACTGGTTGGGGTTCGAACCGCAACTCTCCGCAGTTACAGGTCAGAAGTGCTAACCAGTAGGCGAGCATCTGTGTAGCTATAAAACCCCTCGGCAGAGCGTCGCCCGAAGTGCACCTTCAAAATAGACTGCCCAGAAATCTTTCTGACGTTTAGCGTTTGCATGAATGAACAGGTATGATAAGGGATCAGATTCCAAAATAATTCAGTGGAAATGCATGGATTCCAGTTGCTGCTACTGGAAGAAACTGGAATCCATGCATTTCCACTGAATTATTTTGGAATCTGATCCCCTATCATACCTGTTCATTCTTACTCGTCGCTTCGACTTATCGTGACTAAATTCAAGATGGCTGCAAACGCTAAACTTCGTTGAAGATACTGTCTGTATAAATGCGTCTTGTAAGTAAACTACCAGTGCTTTTCAAAGTTCTCAATTTCTCGCTTTTAAATGTCAGTGCCCTCGAAGTCTACCAATGAAGTGTGGAGATACATTGAGCCTCGTAAATGGTGTAAAACAGTGATTTATTTGCATGGCTAGCCCGATGCGAAGCACCGCAATTGAAAAAGCTGTTGGTAGCATCGGGCTAACTAGCGCCAGATTTTGGAGTGCAGGGGACAAGCCGAGATGGGCTATGAGACATCACGTTCACACTTTCGGTATCATGTTTCAATACACTTTAGGTCAATATCACACCGAATTCTCCTTTAACCATACTAACTTGGTTGGTATGTTCCCATGCTGCCTTACCGCAATTTGATTCACGCTGCTAAGGCAGCCTGGAGACCATGGAGCAAATTTTAAGCCTGAGATAGGCCACCAATCCAGAACAAGGGGAAAGCAAGGCGATGATGAGCTATGCACAGGCGCATTTGATAGACATCCGTGGCACCCAATAAACGGATCTGTGCATTTTTTTTCAAATCTGAGAAAATTAACGTTTGGTTCCCAGACCACGTCTCATTGAGAAGTGGTGGCGCTAGCCAGGCTAATACTAACTATGAAGGTGAGGTAGACTGCTCAGACCTTCAACCGAGTGAGGGGGTTATTCTGCCCCTTGGGTCACTCAGTATTTAACTATTAACATAGTCTCTCAGGTACCCTTCTCTCTCGCCGGGTACATTTTCTGGGCAGGACTGCTGGGCTGCGAGAGTTCCTGTTCAGCAGAGTTGTGCACTTCTGGCAGTGGTTCTATGGCTGTGATGACCCCCGGGCCCTCAGGCGAGTCCTCTAGCTCCCCTGGTGCCACAGGTGTATTGGTGAGTTGCCGTCGGTTATGGCGAAGAACTCCGCTGGGGGTCTCCACGAGGTAAGACCTCGGTGTGTGGGCAGTCTTCAGCACTGTCCCTTCCTCCTTGGTGTGTGGTCCTGTCCCTTTCTCCTTGGTGTCTGACACCCAGACATGATCGCCAGTGTTGAGCCCAGGCAGATGATGAGCCCTGTGTCGTCATGTTGAACTCACGCTGCTGGTTTCTTTTGTTTTCTTGCTCCTTTTGTCTCAGTTGTTGCAGATTAGTCCACCTGGGTCGTAGAGATGATGGTACAACGGGCAGTGTGGTTCAAAGGCGTCTGCCAATCAGCAGTTCAGCTGGACTATGACCGTTAGATAGTGGGGTGGCTCTATAGATCATGAGTGTTAGGTATGGGTCAGACTCCTTCTTCAGCAGGTGTTTGATGGTTCTCACTGCTCGTTCTGCTTCCCCGTTACTCTAGGGAAATCTCGGGCTTGATGTGACGTGTTTAAATGACCAGTCTTTTGCAAACTGACAAAAAAGCTTGTATGAAAACTGGGGACCGTTGTCCGATCTTACTGTTGAGGGGATCCCGTGTCTGGCAAAGATAGACTTGAGATGCTCTATCACTGCTGCTGAAGTAGTGCTGGAAAGTTTCGCTATCTCAACGTACCGGGAAAGATAATCCACTACAAGGAGGTATTGATGCTGGTTCCACTCAAAAAGATCCACTCCTACAACCTCCCATGGTCTCTCCGGGATGTCCGAAGGCATCAGTGGCTCCATATCATGGACTCTGTCCCTCCACTCTAAACCTGGCCACCAGACTGACTGTTTGGCATGGTCCCGGCACTTCACTATGCCGAGATGGCCTGCATGCAGTCTATCCATCATGTCAGCCTGTAATGTTCTGGGGATGACCAATCTTTTATTTCTCAGTAATAGGCCATTCTCCACTGTAAGCTCTCCTGCAAATGGGTCACTCAGTATTTAACTATTAACATAGTCTCTCAGGTACCCTTCTCTCTCTTGCCGGGTACATTTTCTGGGCAGGGCTGCGAGATAGGGCATTCTCCACTGTAAGCTCTCCTGCAAATGGTGCATACAAACGCGGATTCTCCACTGTAAGCTCTCCTGCAAATGGTGCATACAAACGGATTCTCCCCGTTGACTTTGAGTCTATCATTTCAGTTCCTGTTTATCTATTGCATGATGGGTAATAATTTAAAGGATTCTAGTTGCAGTCTTATAAATAGTAAATAGTGACCCTGCAAAATCTCTAGTCATTGCAAAATCATAGTCTGTGACTTTAAACTCTACTACTTGTCTTTAGATGTGAGAGGGTCTGAGACTGTAGTCTTTCAAAAATCTTTTCCAAATCTTTGCAAATCTTTCCAAAGTCTGTCAGTGTAAGGAAGGCTTAAGGAAACTGTTCCTTTGCATTTTCCTGACTGGTAGCACTATGAATGCCAGCTACTCTGGCCACAAGTCCCCGTGCAACACTAGCAGTGCGGCCAAGTAATCCTGATTTCAGCCCCGACACAACGTAAACATCCTGCTCACTTGTGTTGTTCAAGCTTATGCTCTTCAGTGTGGCAGTGAATTTCCCTTTAACAGGAAGGCGGTTCATTCCTGCCCCATATACGATTTTGTCAGACACCTGCAGTGGGGGAAAGTCTTTGCAGGCTTTGTACTCTGATTCAGGGAGGACTGTTAGGTCTGCCCCTGTGTCTATCTTCAGATGTGTGTCATTCCTGCCTATCTTTAAATCTGTCACCCACCCATTGTCTGAGTCTTTTAAGTTCACTACCCCTAAAAATGCCATATCTTCATCAGAATTACTTTCTACTGCTGCTTCTATTTCTCCAACAGCACTGTTGAAGCTCTGGCCCAATGCTCTCGCCTATGGCAGCTGTTGCAGGTATCGTCACGAGCTGGGCATTGTTGTGCACTACTGTGCCCTGACGCTCTCCCGCACCTCTTGCAAGCATTCCCTCTGTCCTGTTGCTGCTTTGATGCATCCATTTTTTTCTTTTGGTTGCCATTGTATTTTCCCTTTGTTTTTTTAGCATAACTTTTCTATTGAAAATGAACACTGTCTACATTTGCACTTGAGTCCGGTTTGAAGTTACTTTTCATTATTATCTCTTGCTGCTTTTTGACTATTTCAGTCTGACATGCACAAGTAACGGCTCTCTCTAGGGTGAGCTCCTCTGATAGTTTTTTGTTATGCAGTCCCACAACGAGTCTATCACGTATCATCTCCTTATGTAAGGCACCATAGCCACAGTGCTCAGCTAAACAATAAAGCGCCGTGATAAAACTATCTACAGTCTCCTTCTCTTGCTGTTGTCTCAGGTTAAATTTTGCTCTTTCAAAATCACGTTCCTTCTCACGACAAAATAGCCTTCACGCCACTCCATCACAGTGTCATACTCGGCAAGTTCCTCATCGGTAAGTCGAAGTGACGTTACTACATCTTCGGCGTCTTCTCCCATAGTGTATAACAAGGCGTTTACCTGGTTTTCGGCTGGCTGTATGTCTAGCCCCGATGCTATCTGGCTGTATGTCTAGCCCTGATGCTATCCGGCTGTATGTCTAGCCCTGATGCTATCTGGCTGTATGTCTAGCCCTGATGCTATCTGGCTGGGTTAGTTTAGCGTTAGCCCCGATGCTATCCGGCTGTATGTCTAGCCCCGATGCTATCCGCTATCGTTTGAATCTTTTCTTCCACTTGGGCCATTCCTCCGGTTTTGAGATGTCGAACTTCGATGGTGGGGGAATCTGGTACCGCTTCATGCTAGCAATTCCACTTGCGCTAGCACACTAACTCCAGCCGTTAGCACTAAACACTAGCAAAAATCCTCTTCCCAATTTCTTCAAAATAGGTCCAAGGTCGAGCTAACACACTTCTGACACCATGTCGTGTTACACTTGAAGTCTAACTGAAGTAAACGATAGGACACAGGATTGCTTTAGATGGTTGGAGCTTTACTGAAACGTGTTGTCATGAGGAGATACCACTCAGGAGCATGCCTCCAGTAGGGGGCAGCATAACATAACAATAACATCAACTAAACAGAAGTCACACATTCATTCTATCACTTGTAAAATGTACGTAGCCTATTTCCTACAACTAGGTGAGATAATTGGCTATATACTGAAGTCCCACAGTTAGCTAGCTAGCAAGCTAACCGTTTTACATGGGATAATATGGTAAGTGTAGCTACGTGTTAAATTTGTCCTCAACATTGTGGTATTGCAAATTACACAAATTACAAATTAGGTTGGACGATTAGTTTATATCAGCTATATTTCTGAAGAATATATTGTGTTGCCTCAGGTCTGCTGAACATTGAAATTTGATTTGAAATAATCAAATAGACCTATGTCTTAAAGTTAAGGCGTAGTGTGATAGAATACATAAGGTAACTTATGCTAAGGTAACATACTAGCTCAAAATCTCGAAATTGACCAGTGCATGAAAAAACAATGTTTTCACCTGCCGTGTCGCCTTAAGTTAATAAAGTAACTTGCTTTGCTTTGAATCCCAATCAAGATACACAATAATTGCTTTATATTGTTAATATGGACTCCTGGAATGTTCAGAAATACAAAATAATAGAATTTTAATGATAAAATATGTGATTAATTGTGATTAACTATAGGAATTCAGCGATTAATCGTGATTCAAAATGTTAATCGTTTGACAGCACTAATTTCCTCAATTCTTCTTTCTTGGGCAAGACATGTAACATTGATGTGTTATTGCCACATAACACAGGCACAAATTTGTTCGCCATGTTAGCAACTTGCTGTTCGCTCCTAGACGGGGGCTCTATCTCCTGGGCTGGCCGCAAAATCAATACTGTCTTCCTGTGGGCGGTCCAAAGCCAAGGGGGCGAGGCCATGAATATCAATTCTCTAAATTGCGTCAGTTCTAAGGGCTTTCTCTGATTCACTTGTTTTTCCTAATGGGGGGCAGCCGTGGCCTACTGGTTAGCGCTTCGACTTGTAACCCGGAGGGTTGCCGGTTCGAACCCGACCAGTAGGCGTGGCTGAAGTGCCCTTGAGCAAGACACCTAACCCCTCACTGCTCCCAGAGCGCTGTTGTTGCAGGCAGCTCACTGTGCCGGGATTAGTGTGTGCTTCACCTCACTGTGTGTTCACTGGTTACATGCAGCTATTCCGACATGCCGCTACTTAGACATTGGCATCTAATTGTCGAAGTGACGGCATTAACATTCATTTTCAAGCGTCCCACTACTGCAACATTTTTTTTTTCCATTGTCCGGAGAGCTGGTAAGGCTGTTTTTTTCAGCAGGGTTATTAGGCTGCAACGTTTCAACGAGGTCTTCGTCAGGTAACAAGCAGATGTTTCTTGATTGCTGATTGCGATTCCTGATTGGCACCAGTGGGGTTGCATTGTTAAATAGGGAAAACCCCGTTATAATCACCCACTTTGGATATTGGAGCTTACCAACTGTGCATCTTCAGTTTTAATGTGAAGTCATAATACCATAGCCTACTTTTGAATTTGTCTAATTCTTTCCAACTTGGCCGAAGTCATCCACACATTTGCACAGACGTCTGCACTATTGTCGAGTAGCATAGTTTATATTCTCCAATCTCTTGATTAGTTTGTGATGTTGGTTGGCATTGTTATGCCAGTCTCTCTACTGTATTCGGAGCTGCAGGTGTCAGTCTACAGAATCATTAGCATAGATAAATTGATATTGTGACTAGCAGCTGCAATTGAAACGTTATTTCTCTTTAAATTATGAATCTACCCACCTCAAGCACGTCTTGACTCTTTATAAACAAACCTCAAAGTAAAAGTGACATTTCAAGTCTGTTTGGCTATGTGATGACACCATTTTACTGTAGGCCATATCTATTCAGTTCACCCTGCTTATGTTTTCAAAATGAAAGACTGGTTTGTGTTCTTTCTGGATTTAAATAGCATTCAGAAGGTCAATTAGAAATATCAACCTAAATTAATGAGGTGGTGGATCAGTCTGGTTCTATTTTAAATAAATCACGCCTCTTGCATAAGGCCGCCTTGATTTCCAACTTATGTGCTGTGGGTGTGACAGAAGTGGGAATGGGAGAATACGAACCTAAACCTGAGCCGAGTGTGTGAATGTGTGTGTGTTTAAATAAAGCACTAGAGGAAGATGATGCAAGATGTGCTACTGCATCTTTGCTATCTAACACAACAGCAGAAAGTGAACCCACACAGATAGTCATGTGCACTCATCCACTCTTTATTCAGGTTTATGTCAAATTCTTCAGTGTGTCAATATTTTCAACTTGACCCATGTGTGTGTGTGTGTGTATATGTATACTGTGTGTTTGTATGGATCAGGACATCTCATAGCTGTAGGTGATGTGTCCCCTACTGAACCGGCATGTGACTGTGTATGACCCTTCCTTTGCTGTGTTAGAACACTTCCCTAGCTGGTCGTCATGCATCAGGTCTTTATCCCACACCTCCACTAGTATGCCACTGCCCGCCCTTGCACTGGGGAAGTTGAACTCAGCCTTCCACACGGGACTGTGTATGTCTTTCTGGAAATCCGTCATGCCTCCAAAAGTGTTTCCGTACCACACCTTGACGTACGGGTCAGGCGGAGTGGTGGGGTCCCCCACTAGATTGCTGGCCTGGAACCCCCAGACACGGAGCCCCGCGTGCACAGGTGACAGGTGAGACATCGCTAGGCCACAGGCCAACAGCAGGAAGCGGGAAGTGAAGTAACAGGAAGTCATGGCCAAGCTGTGGTCCAGGACTGAGAGCAGAGGGAGTTTTGGATCACTAACAAAATCTTATGCAATAGAAGTGATTACTAATACTGTATGTGTATATGTGTTAGAAGTGAAAACTAATCTACATTTATTACATAGAGGTGATTAACAATATATTTTCATACATTACGGTGCCCTACAGAATTATTGGCACCTTTGATAAAGTTGACTAAAAACAGGTATAAAAAAATAATCTTTTGGTGACTTACTGTATTCTCACAATGAAAACAATTAGGAAAAATCCACCCTTGAAGGTAAGCAAATTCATTCTGACAAAAAGGAACATTTCATAAAGAAATGGCACCCCTAGAAACACTTTAAGTGTGTTTGGCGTACGTAAAAGAATGGCTGTACTGAAAAGAACCCCTAATGAGAATAATGGTGGAGGGGCTGTGCTATTGTTGGGCTCTTTTTGTTCCCAAAGGCCTTGGGAACCTAATTAAGGTGGATGGTATCATGAACACATAACCCATCAGAATTCCAGCAGCATTTTTTCGATTTCCCCTTAATTTCTCCCCTCAATCAAGGAATCCCTGAATTAACACCTTAAAGTAAAATCAAGACATACCCAGAAACTTAATTTGGCAACTGTTCGCTAGAAACCTGAAATTCCTGTAAGGGACAATGTCTGTCAACAGAGAAAAACTTTGAAACATATCCACTGCCTTGGTACCAACCCTCTCCACACAAAATAACATATCTTTGTAGTTTTGAAATGGAAAATAGTGCTGCCTTGCCTTGTGCATTGCTCATTAGAAAATACTTACAGAGTAAACGGTCATATTGACAACAAGACAAACGAGTTTGACTATCTTGACATAAACAATGGCATTATGACTTGTGATTTTAATTGCACTGACCTTTTCATTGGCATAAATATTTGCGTTTGAGGCATAAACTAAGCATTTTGAGCAAGATGCATACTTTTGCAGGTTGTCCACTATGCGGTCCAGTTTGCACTAACTGTTTTGAGAAATGCACTAACTGTTAAATAGCAATACTTGAAATCGCAGCTATTACATACATTCCTATAGCTCACAAACGCATTAAAACAAACTCATAATATCTCATAAGCACAAACTCATAACACCGTCTCATCTTATTGCTGCAAGTATCCAAGGAGGTGAAGAGGTACCTGTAGTCTGTGCAGTCACTCCTGTAGTCTGTGCAGTCGCTTCTGTACGATCACTGCTTTGACTCTCTCCTTTTATCTGCAGTGCATTGAGGTATCAAAACAGACCTGGCCGTGGTCTGCCAATAATCACTACCAATGTAAACAAACAGACCTGCCCATGGCAGAACTCACACCCCCTCTGCTTGTAAAATTGTGTATGACATTGTACAAAAACTGCAGTCTATCTCCCTTGACGCCCCGGCTTTTGTACTGGGTGACTTTTATCACGTTTCCCTCAAGAAGTCAGTCCCCAACTTTCACCATTTAACCAATATGTAACCTGTTCCACTAGACAGGATAAGACCCAATATGTAACCTGTTCCACTAGACAGGATAAGACTCTTTTCACCAATATGTAACCTGTTCCACTAGACAGGATACGACTCTTGATCCAATATGTAACCTGTTCCACTAGACAGGATAAGACCCAATATGTAACCTGTTCACTTGACAGGATAAGACTCTTTCACCAATATGTAACCTGTTCCACTAGACAGGATAAGACTCTTGATCTATGCTATGGGTCAGGAAAGGAGCCATAATAATGACTTCCTTTACCTCCTCTGGGCCACGGAGACCACAACTGTTTGTACCTCATGCCCACAGGCAGACCTGCTCTGAAGAGAGAAAAGGACTCCACTAAGAACATTACAGTAAACTCTGGACAGAAGAGCCTGTGCAGTTCTGCAGGACTGTTTCGACTGCAGTAACTGGGAGATGCTTGCAGAGGCGTGTAGTCTTCTTGAATTTCCCCTGGGGATCAATAAAGTATCTATCTATCTAGTGGAGATTTACGTGAGTTAGCTGATGTAACATGTTCTTATGCTGCATTCTGCTGAGACATGATCATACCATGTAAAAGCGCCTTCATGATCATACCATGTAAAAGGGTAAAAATGTACCCTGATAACAAGCCATGGGTTACAAAGTCTGTCAAATCCAGCGTAGAGGCCAAGAAATTTGACTTCAAACTTGGGACTGCCTCTGAATTGCACACAGCCATGGAAGATGTGAACATTTAAAATGTAAGGGCAAAACAGGACTATAAAATAAATCTGGAAAATAAAATGGCTGCAAACAATCTTGGCTCAGCCTGGTCAAATATGAAAGCCATTGTAGGCAGCAGTGACTCGAAAAATAGATGATAGATGCACTGTCACTTTGAGGGTTTTGATACAGACTCTGACCTTGCAAATGCTGTTAATAATTTCTATTCTCGTTTTATTTTAGTAGAGAAATACAGGAAGTGAGTCATAAACTAGCTTCACAATTGAAGAGGAAAATATTGAAAATGTATTCTCTTCCATAAAATCAAATAAAAGCCATGGACCTGACAATATTTGTGGTAGACTGAGTTTTGTTCTACAGAATTGTATCCAACTTTTCATTACATTTTCAATAATACCCGCTATTCAGCCCATTACCCGCTATTACCCTCGCTATTCAGCCCATTACTCGCTATTACCCGCTATTCAGCCCATTACCCGCTATTCAGCCCATTACCCGCTATTACCCGCTATTCAGCCCATTACCCGCTTATTCAGCCCATTACCGCTATTACCCGCTATTACCCGCTATTCAGCCCATTACCCACATTACTCAAGTATTCAGTCCATTACCCGCTTTCAGCCCATTAATTCGGGCTATTACTCGTATTAATGCTATTCAGCCCATTACCGCTATTACCCGCTATTACCCGCTATTCAGCCCATTACCCGCTATTACTCGCTATTCAGCCCATTACTCGCTATTCAGCCCATTACCCGCTATTCAGCCCATTACCCGCTATTACTCGCTATTCAGCCCATTACTCGCTATTCAGCCCATTACCGCTTATTACCCGCTATTCAGCCCATTACTCGCTATTACCCGCTATTCAGCCCATTACCCGCTATTCAGCCCATTACCCGCTATTACCGCTATTCAGCCCATTATAATTCTATTCAGCCCATTACCCCGCTATTACCCGCTATTCAGCCCATTACCCGCTATTCAGCCCATTACTCGCTATTACCCGCTATTCAGCCCATTACTCGCTATTACCCGCTATTCAGCCCATTACCCGCTATTCAGCCCATTACTCGCTATTACCCGCTATTCAGCCCATTACCCGCTATTACCCGCTATTCAGCCCATTACTCGCTATTACCCGCTATTCAGCCCATTACCCGCTATTCAGCCCATTACCCGCTATTACCCGCTATTCAGCCCATTACCCGCTATTACTCAGCTATTCAGCCCATTACTCGCTATTACCCGCTATTCAGCCCATTACCCGCTATTACCCGCTATTCAGCCCATTACTCGCTATTACTCGCTATTACCCGCTATTCAGCCCATTACCCACTGTATCATTATTACCCATAAGCCCATTACCCACCAGTTCCAGCCCATTACCAAGCATTAAAACATTACTGCCATACCCGCTATTCAGCCCATTACCCGCTATTATTCGCTATTCAGCCCATTACCCGCTATTCAGCCCATTACTCGCTATTACCCGCTATTCAGCCCATTACCCGCTATTCAGCCTATTACCCGCTATTCGGCCCATTGCACCGCTGTTATCAGCTGTTCAATGCATACCGCTGTTATCAACATTCATTGTTACCATTCATTCATTGTTCACTAAGCTATTACCGTGGTAAGCCCGTACCGCTGTGCCGCTATTCCGGCCCATTACTCACTATTACCGTATTCTGTTATTACGCTGTGCCGCTATTCAGCCATTGCCGCTATTACTCGCTATTCGGCCCGTACTCCTGTTGCCAGCTATTCGGCCATTGCTACGCTTCTTACCCGCTGTTCGGCCCATTGCTGGCTATAACTGCTTCTTCGGCCATTACCCGCTGTTACTGGCTATTGCCGGCTATTCAGCCTGTTGCCGTATTCGGCCATTACTGCGCTATTACCGCTATTCGGCCATTACTGCTGTTACCGCTATTCAGCCCATTACCCACACTATTACCGCTGTTCGGCCCATTGCCGGCTATTTGGCCCATTGCTAAAGCTATTACCGTATTCCGGCCCATTACCGCTATTACCGCTATTCGGCCCATTACCGCTGTGCTGGCTATTCGGCCATTGCTGCGCTGTTACCGTATTCGGCCCATTGCCGCTGTTACCGCTATTCATTACATTGCAAGCTGTTGCTGGCTGTTGCCGGCTATTCGGCCATTACCACTGTTACCGGCTGTGCGGCTATTGGTATTCACCACTATTCCATTGCATTGCCAGCTATTCAATGATGCTGTTAATTGCGCTGTTACCGCTATTCATTACATGCCGCTGTTACCGGCTGTTGCGGCTATTCAATGCATTGCCGCTGTTCAGCCCGTTACCGCTGTTGCCGCTATTCAATTTACATTACCGGCTATTACCCATTATTCGGCCATTGCTGGCTGTTACCGGCTATTCGGCCCATTGCCGCTATTCCCAGCCCATTACTGGCTATTGCCGCTATTCGGCCCATTGCCGCTGTTATCAAGCTATTCGGCCCATTGCCATTCTTCGGCCATTGCTAAGCTGTTGCCGGCTATTCGGCCACCGTATTCGGCCATTACTGCTATTGCCGCTGTTCGGCCCATTGCAAGCTGTTACCGGCTATTGTTACATTGCCGCTGTTGTTAAACTATTCGGCCCATTGCACGCTGTGCCCGCTGTGTTGTTCACCGTATTGCAAGCTATTCATTACATTGCAGCTGTTACCGCTATTCAGCCCGTGCACCATATTACCGGCTATTCGGCCCATTGCCGCTATTCAGCCCATTACTCGCTATTGCCGCTGTTCGGCCCATTGCCGCTATTACCCGCTGTTGTTACATTACCCGCTATTACTGGCTATTCAATACATTGCGCTATTGCCATTATTCAGCCCATTACGCTATTACCGCTATTACCGCTGTTCGGCCCATTACTCGCTATTACCGCTATTCGGCCCATTACGCTGTTACCGCTATTCGGCCCATTGCCGCTGTTGCCGCTGTACCATTCTTCGGCCATTACCGCTATTCGGCCCATTACCGCTGTTACCGGCTTCGGCCACATTGCTGGCTGTTACCGCTTTCAGCTATTACATTACCGTAATAATGCCGCTATTCGGCTCATTACCGCTATTCAGCCCATTACCCACATTATTCGGCCCGTTACTCGCTGTAACTCTTCGGCCCATTGCCGCTATTCGGCCATTGCCGTATTCAGCCCCTGTTACCGGCTATTCGGCCGTTTCTACTTATTGCCGCTGTTACCCGCTATTCAGCCCATTGCTCGCTGTTACCCGGCCTTCATTGTTACCGCTATTGCCGCTATTCAGCCCATTACCGTATTCAGCGTACTGCGCTATTGCCGCTATTCAGCCCGTACCGCTGTACCGGCTATTCCAGCCATTACCGCTATTACACAAGCTATTCAGCCCATTACGCTATTACCGCTATTCAGCCCGGCCCGCTATTACCCGCTTCAATGGCTCATTACCGCTATTCGGCCATTGCCGCTATTCGGCCCATTGCTGCATATAACTGGCTATTCATTACGTACCACTATTTCAGCCCATTGCCAGCTATTCAGCCTATTACCGCTATTCAGCCCATTTCTAAGCTGTGCCACCTTCAGCCCGTGCACCAAGCTGTTACCCGCTATTCAGCCCGTACCCGCTATTGCCACTATTCGGCCATTGCCGCTGTTGTTGTTAAGCTGTTGCCGGCTATTCATTGCATTGCCGCTGTGCCGTATTCGGCCCGTACCCGCTGTTACTGCGGCTATTCGGCCCATTACCGCTGTACCCGCTATTCCCATTACGCTATTGCCGCTATTACCGGCTATTCAGCCATTACCGCTATTGCTAAGCTATTCAGCCCATTACGCTGTTACCGCTATTCAGCCCATTGCACAAGCTGTGCCACATTTCTTCGGCCGTACCGCTATTCCAGCCGTACCGCTATTCAACCGTTACCGCTATTGCCGCTTCTTCAGCCATTACCGCTATTCAGCCCATTACCGCTGTGCTACGTTCGGCCATTACGCTGTTACCGCTGTCAGCCATTACCGCTGTTACCGCTGTGCCGCTGTTATTGTTACTGCGCTGTTGCCGCTGTTCAACCCATTGCACTGTGCCGCTATTCAGCCCATTGCAAAGCTATTGCCGCTAATACCGGCTATTCCGTATTGCCATTATTCGGCCATTACCGCTTTATTGCCGCTATTCAGCCCATTACCATGTGCCGGTATTCGGCCCATTACGGCTAATACCCGGCTATTCGGCTCATTGCCGGCTATTCGGCCATTACCGGCTATTCGGCCCATTACTTTCGCTATATTCGCTATTCAGCCCTGCCCATCTTCAGCCATTGCCATGTTGGCCTGTACCGCTATTCAGCCCATTCTGCTGTACGCTGCATGCGCTTCTTCAGCCCGTACTATTACCGCTATTCAGCCCCGTACCGCTATTCGGCCCATTGCACAACCTGTTACACTATTCGGCCCGTGCCGCTATTGCCGCTATTCGGCCATTACCGCTGTTACTCGCTATTCATTACATTACCGCTGTACGCTATTCGGCCATTGCGCTGTTACCGCTGTTACCGCTATTCGGCCGTACCGGCTATTCAGCCCATTGCCGCTGTGCTGCTATTCAGCCCGTACGCTATTACCGCTGTTGACCCATTGCTACGCTGCCGCTATTCAGCCCATTTACCCGGCTATTTCAGCCCACATTACCAGCTATTCAGCCATTGCAAGCTATTACCGGCCCTATTCGGCCCATTGCCACTGTTACTGCCGCTGTTCGGCCCATTACCGCTGTTATAAGCTATTCGGCCCATTGCAGCTGTTACCGCTGTTACCGTATTCGGCCCATTACTGCGCTACCGCTAATACCCGCTGGCCGTACGCTATTACCGTATTACCGGCCCATTACTCGCTATTACCGCTAATACCGCTTCTTCAGCCCATTACCGCTATTCAGCCCTTCATATTACGCTATTCGGCCCGTATTACCGCTTTAATACCGCTATTGTTATTACCGCTATTCGGCCCATGCGCTACCGCTATTCAGCCCATTGCTGCGCTGTACCGCTGTTCATTGTACACGCTATTACCGCTATTACCCGCTATTCAGCCCATTACCGCTATTCAGCCCATTACCCATGTGCACTTCTTCAGCCCGTGCCGCTGTTACCGTATTCCAGCCCATTACTGGCTGTACCGGCTATTCCGGCCCGTACCGCTATTCGGCCGTGCCATTCGGCCCATTGCCAAGCGCTGTACCGCTATTCCGGCCCATTGCCGCTGTTGCCGCTGTTGTTGCATTGCCGCAGCTGTTGCACAAGCTATTCAAGCCCATTGCGGCTGTGCCTGTTGCCATTTCTTCGGCCCATTACTCGCTGTTACCCGCTAATACCGCTATTCGGCCATTACGCTATTACCGGCTGTTGTGCATTTTCGCTATTACCGCTAATACCCGCTTCTTCAGCCATTACCGCTATTCAATATTACCATGTACCGGCTATTCGGCCCATTACTCGCTATTGCCGCTAATACCCACGCTATTCAGCCCGTACCGCTATTCAGCCGTACGCTGTACCGCTATTCAACCCCATTACCGCTATTACCGCTATTCAGCCCATTACGCTAATACCGCTATTCAGCTCGTACCGCTATTCAGCCATTACCCGCTATTCAGCCATTACTGCGCTATAACTTCGCTATTCAGCCACATTACCGCTTCTTCGGCCCATTACCGCTATTCAGCCTATTACCCTTCTTCGGCCATTACCGCTGTGCCGCTTCTTCGGCCCATTGCACCGCTATTGCAGCTATTGTCCCGTGCCGCTATTCCCAGCCGTTACTGCGGCTATTGCCGGCTATTCGGCCCATTCGCTGTTATCAGCTGTTCAATACCATTACCGGCTATTCAATACATTGCTGCTGTGCCGCTATTCGGCCCATTACCGTATCCAGCCCATTACTGCGCTTTATTACCGGCTATTCAACCCATTACGCTATTACCCATTTCTTCAGCCCATTACGCTGTGTGGCTATTTGTTACATTACCGCTATTACCGCTATTCAGCCCATTACGCTATTACTGCGGCTATTCAGCCCATTACCTTCTATTACCGCTTCTTCCAGCCCATTACTGCGCTGTGCAGCTATTCGGCCCGTACCGCTATTCAGCCCATTGCTACGCTGTGCCGCTATTCAGCCATTACCGCATACTGCGCTATTCAGCCCGTACGCTGTACCGTATTCAGCCCATTACGCTGTGCCGCTATTACCGCTATTCAGCCATTACTACGCTATTACCGCTTCTTCAGCCCATTACCGCTATTGCCGCTTCATTCAGCCCATTGCGCTGTGCCGCTAATACCGCTTCAGCCCATTTACCGGCATTCGGCCCATTACGCTGTTACCGCTGTTCAGCCCATTACCGCTGTGCCGCTATTCGGCCCATTACCGCTGTGCCGCTGTTCAGCCCATTACTGCGCTATTACCCTTCTTCAGCCCATTACGCTAATACCGCTTCTTCAACTCATTACCGCTATTCAGCCATTACCCGCTATTCAGCCCGTACTGCGCTATAACTAAGCTATTCAGCGTACCACTATTCAGCCATTACCCGCTGTGACCTATTACCGCTATTCAGCCCATTTCTCGCTTCAGCCGCTGTACCCGCTAATATTACATTTTCGCTATTACCGCTTCTTCAGCCCATTACCGCTATTACCGCTATTCAGCCCATTACCATCTTCAGCCCATTACTCGCTATTACCGCTGTGTTACATTACCGCTATTGCCGCTATTCGGCCCATTACCGCTGTTGCACAGCTATTCGGCCCATTACGCTATTACCCGCTATTCAGCCATTACGCTATGCCGCTGTACCGCTATTCAGCCCATTACCGCTATTACCGCTATTCAGTATTCGCTGTTGCCATTTCTTCGGCCCATTGCAAGCTGTGCCGTATTCCGGTACGTTACCCGTATTCAGCCGTGCCGTATTCGGCCCGTGCTGCGTGTGCCAGCTGTTCGTACGTGCCACGTATTCATTACATTGCCGCTGTTGCTGGCTATTCAACCCATTACCGCTGTACCGGCTATTCGGCCCATTACACGCTGTACCATGTGCCGGCTATTGACCCATTGCTAAGCTGTTACCATTCTTCATTGCATTACGCTGTTACCGCTATTCGGCCATTGCACCGGCTATTGCCGCTAATGCCAGCTATTCATTGTGCCGCTATTCGGCCTTCGCTGTGCCGTATTCGGCCCATTGCACCGGCTAATTACCCGGCTATTCAGCCCATTACGGCTAATACCCGCTATTCAGCTCTTACCCGGCTATTCGGCCCATTGCAACTATTCGGCCATTACTGGCTATAACAAGCTATTCGGCCCATTACCGCTATTCGGCCCATTGCAGCTATTCAGCCTATTACCCGCTGTTCAATACGTTTCATAAGCGCTGTTGCCGCTATTCCAGCCCGGTACTAGCTGTTACCCATTTCATTCGGCCCGTTGCCATTTATTCGTACATTGCACCGGCTGTTACCCGGCTTCTTCGGCCCATTGCCGCTATTGCCGCTATTCGGCCCATTGCCGCTGTTACTCGCTATTCAACCCGTACGGCTGTGCCGCTGTTATTGCATTGCAGCTGTGCCGCTGTTACCGGCTAATTCAGCCCATTACCGCTATTCAGCCCGTACCGCTATTACTGGCTATTGTTGCATTACGCTATTACCCGGCTATTCAACCGTACTGCTATTACCGCTATTCGGCCATTGCCGCTATTGTTACCGCTATTCAGCCCATTGCACTTTCGCTATTACCGCTATTAGCCCATTGCCGCTATTACCGTATTCGGCCCATTACCGCTATTGCAAGCTATTCCAGCCCATTACCGCTATTACCCGCTGTTACCGCTATTCAGCCCATTATAAGCGCTGTACCGGCTATTCGGCCGTGCAGCTGTTACCGCTATTCGGCCGTTATAAGCTGTGCCAGCTAATGCCGCTATTCAGCCCATTACCCGGCTATTCGGCCGTACACTGTTACCCGTACTATTCGGCCATTGCTCGCTGTTTACCATCTAATACCGGCTATTCGGCCCATTACCATTATTCGTACGTGCGCTATTACCATTCTTCAGCCCATTGCACAATATTACCCGTATTCGGTATTACGCCTAATACCGCTATTCAGCTCATTACCCGCTATTCAGCCCGTACCATTCTTATTCAGCCCATTACTCGCTATAACTCGCTATTCAGCCCATTACCGCTTCAGCCCATTACCACATTCTTCAGCCTATTGCCGCTATTATTGTTCTGCTATTACCGCTATTGCCGCTATTCAGCCCATTGCTGCTGCCGCTATTCAGCCCATTACCGCTATTCAGCCCATTGCAACTATTACCGTATTCAGCCCGTACCGCTATTGCAGCTATTCCGGCCGTACCGCTATTGCACCGTATTCGGCCCATTACCGCTATTACCCGCTATTCGGCCCATTACGCTGTTACCCGCTGTGCCATTATTCAGCCCATTGCCGGCTATTCAGCCCATTACCGCTGTTACCAAGCTATTCATTACATTACCGCTGTACCGCTGTTCAGTATTGCAAGCTGTTACCCACTGTTGGCCATTACCGCTATTACCCGCTGTTCGGCCCATTACCGCTATTCGGCCCATTGCTGCTTTGCCGTATTCAGCCCATTACCGCTATTACCACGCTTCTTCATTACCGCTGTACCGCTATTCAGCCATTACGCTATTACCATCTTCAGCCCATGCGCTGTTTACCCGCTATTACCGCTATTCAGCCCGTACTGCGCTATTACCCGCTATTCAGCCCATTACCGCTATTACCGCTTCTTCCAGCCCATTACTGCGTACCGCTATGCCATATTGGCCATGCCACTATTCAGCCATTACCGCTGTACCCGCTATTCAGCCCATTACTGCGCTATTACCGTATTCAGCCCATTACCGCTAATACCGCTATTCCAGTTTCATTACCGCTGTTATTGTTACCGGCCTTCAGCCCATTGCAGCTATTGCTGCTTTCCGGCCCATTACCGCTATTCAGCCCATTACCGCTATTCAACCCTTACAGCTGTTGTGTTGTGCTTGGCTGTATTTCACTGCTAATAGGCCTAACCCATTAATAATTTTGCAGATGATAACAGACTATACTTTATTAATATTGTGTGTATTTTTGTTCTAATCTTAATTTCCGTCGTTCTAAAAAACATCAGCCTTAATATTTGATTATTCTCACAAGGTGAGGTTTGGGGCAACTACCTAAAATGCCCTCAAAATGATGATTGATTGATAATAAAATCTTTTGTAAAATATCTAACATTTTCCTACATAAATACCTTAAATTAATTTTTTAGGTTCTGGGACATGATTGTGCAATTTGGTAGAATGGTCCATCTGTGTTCTGAAAGCCAAACAGAAAAAGGCAGACACCCTTGTCCACCGTGCCTTACAGTATCTATCTATATGATTGCCTTACAGTATCTATCTATCTATCTATATGATTGCCTTACATGGATCATGTTTAATTTGGCCCCGGCCGTGGTGCAACTGGCTGGGGCACCTGCCTCGTACGCCGAGCCCAGGTTCGGTTGTTAGTGGTCCTTCAGATCACCCGATTTTCTCTCTACTGCGTTCATATCTCCACTATCCTGTCGCATTAAAGGCATAAAGCAAAAAATATACTATTTGAGTTGGACTGCATGGTTGCCAAGGTCTGTCTGTTTGTCATTCAGTGAATAAATAAAATACCATCTGCCAGGTGGACTTTGAGAGGAATACAAGGACGAACAACTATTACTACCCATTTCACCAGTGAAAGGATTAGAGTCTCTGATCTTCAGCTATTCCTCTTCCATCTGTGTGTGTGTGTGTGTGTTTGTATTCGTGTAGTCCGTGTGTATATGTTTGTGTGTGTGTGTGTTTGTATTTGTGTATGTTTGTGTGTGTGTGTTTGTTTGTATGTCTGTATATATGTTTGTGTGTATGTGTATTTGTATTGTGTATGTCTGTGTATATGTTTATATGTGTATGTGTGTTTGCATTTGTGTATGTCTGTGTATATGATTGATTGATTAATCACCACTAGCAGATACTGTTTTAAATTAATTTAGATTAAGTGTTAATTATAATTTGTATTTAGTATTTAGTATATTAGTTATCTTCTCGGTCCTTATTGTGGTGTGTTTTTATATTATATACTTTTTAATTACTTTTCTGCTGTTAGTGAATGTGTGTGCATGTTGTCTGTATACCTGACACCTTGAATTTCCCTATGAGATCAATAAAAGTATCTCTGTCTATATATGATTGTTTGGGCGCTTACTTTACTTGACAGTATCGACATAAAATTGACATGACATATGAACACCTGACACTGTCATGACATGAACCTAATCCTAACCTCTAGCCCTAATCTTTACCCTAACTCTAACTTGTTATGGCAAAACCGAATGACATGACAGGCGTCATGTCATAGCGTTATGACTTGTTTGCATGACAAGTTCATGACGGTGTGTCCTTGTGCATTTGATACTTATGCTTGAATTTCCTTGAGGATCAATAAAGTATCTATCTGTATTGTCAAGTAAAGTGTAACTGTTGTTTGTTTGTGTGTATGTATTTGTGTGTGTGTATCTGTGTATATGTTTGTTTTGTTTGTGTGTGTGTCCGTGTGTTGTGTATGTCCATGTGTATGTGTTTGCATTTGTGTATATCCGTGTGTGTGTGTGTGAATGAATCTTTTTACTCCAGAGGCCATAGCCCAGCCAGAGACTGTCAGGTGGAACCGATTTGTTAACCCAATCACATCTCTAGTGTGGGTCTGTGTATAGGACACACCATATGTAGATATCCACAGGCTAGTGTGTGTGCCTTTGTTCAGCACAAACACGCCTCCAGCAGTAGGCCTACCTAATTACCGCAATAGTGAGCGTCAGACCATGCTCAATTAAAGGCGTCAGACACACCTCAATTAGCAGGGTTCCGGGTCGCCCAAATCCTTGAAGTTTGTGAATCTGAAAAAATTAATTCAAGGCCCTTGAAGTTTTGAAACAGATAAATAAATAGAGTCCTTAAGTCCTTGAATTTCTTTTTGAGAAAAATTCATGATTTCATCCACTTATTAACATGTTTCCATTATTTAGCCACCACTTCATTCGATATCTGATTTACGTTGGTTAGAACTTCGTGGCCAGTGATTTCGTCGGCTACCAGCGTGTAGTGTATTGCCCAGATATTAATTTAATATTGATGAATAAACCTTGGAAGTTTCATGTATTTGCTTGTTTAGGAAAGTTTGTTCAGCTGTTTATGCAAATGACAAGCTTAAGAAAATAAGGCCCTACTACATCTGTCATATGACCAAAATAAAAAGCTGCAACAAGGTATCACGGTCTGTTGGTACATGATTTAACCATGCCCGCTTGAAATTTGTAAACCATTAATGCTGAAAGGTACCCAATGTACTGAGTAAACCATTAATGCTGAAAGGTACCCAATGCACTGGGTAAACCATTAATGCTGAAAGGTACCCAATGCACTGGGTAAACCATTAATGCTGAAAGGTACCCAATGTACTGAGTAAACCATTAATGCTGAAAGGTACCCAATGTACTGAGTAAACCATTAATGCTGAAAGGTACCCAATGTACTGAGTAAACCATTAATGCTGAAAGGTACCCAATGTACTGAGTAAACCATTAATGCTGAAAGGTACCCAATGCACTGGGTAAACCATTAATGCTGAAAGGTACCCAATGTACTGAGTAAACCATTAATGCTGAAAGGTACCCAATGCACTGGGTAAACCATTAATGCTGAAAGGTACCCAATGTACTGAGTAAACCATTAATGCTGAAAGGTACCCAATGCACTGGGTAAACCATTAATGCTGAAAGGTACCCAATGCACTGGGTAAACCATTAATGCTGAAAGGTACCCAATGCACTGGGTAAACCATTAATGCTGAAAGGTACCCAATGTACTGAGTAAACCATTAATGCTGAAAGGTACCCAATGTACTGAGTAAACCATTAATGCTGAAAGGTACCCAATGCACTGGGTAAACCATTAATGCTGAAAGGTACCCAATGTACTGAGTAAACCATTAATGCTGAAAGGTACCCAATGCACTGGGTAAACCATTAATGCTGAAAGGTACCCAATGCACTGGGTAAACCATTAATGCTGAAAGGTACCCAATGTACTGAGTAAACCATTAATGCTGAAAGGTACCCAATGCACTGGGTAAACCATTAATGCTGAAAGGTACCCAATGTACTGAGTAAACCATTAATGCTGAAAGGTACCCAATGCACTGGGTAAACCATTAATGCTGAAAGGTACCCAATGCACTGGGTAAACCATTAATGCTGAAAGGTACCCAATGTACTGAGTAAACCATTAATGCTGAAAGGTACCCAATGCACTGGGTAAACCATTAATGCTGAAAGGTACCCAATGCACTGGGTAAACCATTAATGCTGAAAGGTACCCAATGTACTGAGTAAACCATTAATGCTGAAAGGTACCCAATGCACTGGGTAAACCATTAATGCTGAAAGGTACCCAATGCACTGGGTAAACCATTAATGCTGAAAGGTACCCAATGCACTGGGTAAACCATTAATGCTGAAAGGTACCCAATGTACTGAGTAAACCATTAATGCTGAAAGGTACCCAATGCACTGGGTAAACCATTAATGCTGAAAGGTACCCAATGCACTGGGTAAACCATTAATGCTGAAAGGTACCCAATGCACTGGGTAAACCATTAATGCTGAAAGGTACCCAATGCACTGGGTAAACCATTAATGCTGAAAGGTACCCAATGTACTGAGTAAACCATTAATGCTGAAAGGTACCCAATGCACTGGGTAAACCATTAATGCTGAAAGGTACCCAATGCACTGGGTAAACCATTAATGCTGAAAGGTACCCAATGCACTGGGTAAACCATTAATGCTGAAAGGTACCCAATGCACTGGGTAAACCATTAATGCTGAAAGGTACCCAATGCACTGGGTAAACCATTAATGCTGAAAGGTACCCAATGCACTGGGTAAACCATTAATGCTGAAAGGTACCCAATGTACTGAGTAAACCATTAATGCTGAAAGGTACCCAATGCACTGGGTAAACCATTAATGCTGAAAGGTACCCAATGCACTGGGTAAACCATTAATGCTGAAAGGTACCCAATGCACTGGGTAAACCATTAATGCTGAAAGGTACCCAATGCACTGGGTAAACCATTAATGCTGAAAGGTACCCAATGCACTGGGTAAACCATTAATGCTGAAAGGTACCCAATGCACTGGGTAAACCATTAATGCTGAAAGGTACCCAATGTACTGAGTAAACCATTAATGCTGAAAGGTACCCAATGCACTGGGTAAACCATTAATGCTGAAAGGTACCCAATGCACTGGGTAAACCATTAATGCTGAAAGGTACCCAATGCACTGGGTAAACCATTAATGCTGAAAGGTACCCAATGCACTGGGTAAACCATTAATGCTGAAAGGTACCCAATGTACTGAGTAAACCATTAATGCTGAAAGGTACCCAATGTACTGAGTAAACCATTAATGCTGAAAGGTACCCAATGTACTGAGTAAACCATTAATGCTGAAAGGTACCCAATGTACTGAGTAAACCATTAATGCTGAAAGGTACCCAATGTACTGAGTAAACCATTAATGCTGAAAGGTACCCAATGCACTGGGTAAACCATTAATGCTGAAAGGTACCCAATGTACTGAGTAAACCATTAATGCTGAAAGGTACCCAATGTACTGAGTAAACCATTAATGCTGAAAGGTACCCAATGTACTGAGTAAACCATTAATGCTGAAAGGTACCCAATGTACTGAGTAAACCATTAATGCTGAAAGGTACCCAATGTACTGAGTAAACCATTAATGCTGAAAGGTACCCAATGTACTGAGTAAACCATTAATGCTGAAAGGTACCCAATGCACTGGGTAAACCATTAATGCTGAAATGTGTCTATTCACTGGGTAATCATTAAAGCTGATGGGTACTCTATGCACTGGGCACTCGTTTAGCACTGAGGGTTACCCAATGTACTTGGTAAACCTTTAATGCTGAAAGGTACCCAATGTACTGAGTAAACCATTAATGCTGAAAGGTACCCAATGTACTGAGTAAACCATTAATGCTGAAGGTACCCAATGCACTGGGTAAACCATTAATGCTGAAGGTACCCAATGTAAACCTTTAACCCAGTGCGTTGAGAACTTGCTCCTGTTTGAACCATTAAAAGCGACATAGTACAATATAGGGCTGGGTGATATGGCTAAAAAATAATATTGCAATATTTTTAAGTCTATTTCACGATATACAATATATATCTCGATATTCAGACATTTGCTCTAAAAGAATTCATGAATTCTCACTTTCACCCTGTGATGTTTTAAATCATACCAGTACTAATCTGCCTCAATACGTGGATCTCATTAAGTTTAATTTCAAAAATCAAACTGGAGGAAGCATAGACGAACATAGCACGAGAAAAGCATATGTGGGGGAGTAAGAACTGCGCATTTTAGCTGTTGTTTTGAAACAGTCAGGCGTGCACATAGGTATCCCTTCTGCCTTAATGCACAGATATTGTTGTATTTATCGTTGCATTGTTGTGTTTAATTTCAAAATCCCTTGCTATTTTGTTTCAAAAACAATCAGACTGCTCCTATCACCACCAAATCGGAACTGCTTCCATCTTCTAACCTAACTCATTGTTGAACAACACTAGCCTATGCTACCCATAGGCAGTAACGCCACCGCTGCTGTTGAACTGAAAGTTTACTTCTTATCGTCTACACCTAGACATGCATCTCTTCTGAATAGACTGTTCAGGATTGGTTGGTGAGTGTGTGATGCTTGCGTTGTTCACGCGTTGTCACTGAGAGGGAGGGAGAGAGGTTAAGTGGAGTGGTGACGTGAAACACCAAAGCAAGTGTTGGCGCTTAAAACAATGATGACCAGGGTAGGAATTTCAGGGGGCCACGGCGGCCATGGCGTCAGTTAGCTTCGCGTTAACGTGGCAACCCCTTTGAAAATCAGAGGTTTACAGGCCACGGAGGCCTTGAATTGCCCTTCTTTAAATATTCTGCTTTAAGCCCTACTAATAGCGATATATATTTAGCCTATGGCCTGTCAAAATAATCTTAGCATTCACAGCATAAATTGCACAGTGGAGAAAGTGACAGCAAAGAAAGTTAAACCAAATTAACCCATTCTTCTCAGTTGAACTACTTGCGAAGTAGCCTACTCATCACACACAGACATCACAAGTATCACATGACAGAGCTTTTCTCAGCTTTTAAACGATGTTAGCCGCTAATTGCTGTGGTGAGCGGTTAAGAGAAGTAAATAATATCATTCAATTTAATCATAAAAATCTACTGAAGGTTTTGCGTCCATCTCCCCAATACCCATTCATCTCGGATGGAATACTTCACGAACCCTTCGTTTAACATATGACAAACCATACATCAGAATAAACAGCAGACCTTACCGAACAGAAAGGTGTAAAGCAGTCCCCTGTACAGTTAGCCGTTTCAGACTAATCCCGTTTTGAATTTGCAGTAAATTTCAACATACATGGATGTCTCCAAATTTGGGATTTAAGTTTTACACTGTGTTTAAATTGTTCCACATTTTTTCATAAACGGCCAAATACAAAATAAATATTACAAATGTAAGCCTAGATATCGGTAAATCAGAGGACAGCTGACTATAAGAGTTTGTGAAAGTAGCCTTAATGATCACAAAATGCTAAGCATGCATCTGAGTTTCTTAAAGCTGAGCTGTGCTTAAATTGTTCAATACATGATTTCATAATAGGCCAAATATAGCCTAGATATCTGAAAATATTAGATGATCAGATGATTTACAGTTATATGTAATATGTCATGTTTTATGTTTTGTAATGTTTCATACAGTGATGCAGGTCTACTGCAGTAAATACAACTTTGATCATTTTATAGTGTATAGTTAACTTTGGCCTTGGTGCCCTGACATGTGGCCTTTGTGCCCCCCAAAAATATGCCGCCCAACTGAAGGCCAAGTGGCCTTGCCCCTAAAATGGTGAAATTCCAAGCCTGATGATGACGGTGAAATACTCGATATTTGGAATATAACACTTTAATGTGTCTCAATGTACAGCAAACTACAATATATTGAGTATATTTGGTATATCGCCCAGCCCTAGTACAATACCAGGTGATCTTGGTGCACATCATCATTGACAGACACAATTCTGCCAATAATAAGTCTGTATATCATTCAAATGAATTTGAAGCTATTATTTAAGGTAAAATAACTACATTGTGCTGTTCAAAAGGATGGTGAAAGTGTTAATGTGTGCCTCTGGTGTCTATATTAAAAAGCTCAATCCACTCGGTCTGTTCAATAGGCCGAAAGATGAAAAAAGGTTCCCCTTTGAATAAGTAACCTGGATACAGTAACCTGGATACACCCAAGGAAACGGTAAATATAGCACACATACTGGGACTGTTGTCATGTCGACACAAAGTCCTCACTGTGTTCCATTCTGGAGATCGTTTGAATTACAATCAAATGCACCTGCTTTATCACTGTCAAAACTAAACATAAAACATTGTTTGGATGCTCTAGCACTCTACGACAAGTGCATCTCTTTTTGTGTATAAAAATACAGACTTTATAAACATTTATCAGCTTTAAAGAACATACAAATAACACATTCAGAAAACTTTATCCATTAAAAAACAAACAGAACCCCATAAAGATTACATCTGCTATACTGAAAACTTTATCCATTAAAAAACAAACAACCCCATAAAGATTACATCTGCTATACTGAAAACGTTATCCATTAAAAAACAGATCCCCATAAAGACTACATCTGCTATACTGAGGGCCACCCTGACTCTTGTTGACTAATATAAAAGCAG